>NC_057727.1:2905504-2974021 GCF_004010195.1 Chiloscyllium plagiosum
CCTGGAGTGGGTGTGATGGTGGGGGGAATGGGGGTGGAGTCATGAGCAGGGGTAGTGCTCCCCTCGGGGTTCTGGGGGGTGGGGATAGTGACAGTGGGGTCTGTGGGGGGCGTGTCAGCAGAATGCAGGTGAGTGGCGCAGGTGGGGGCGGAGGTGGTGGCAGACATGGCAGTAGGGGTGGCGGAAGTCACTGAGGGTGTGGCATCGGCGATGATGTGAGGGCTGGAAGTGGCTGTGGGAGTGGCCATGATGGGGGCAGAAGTGACATCATCAATCAGCGTCGTGGTGGTAGCTGCATCAGCCGCATGGCTAATGGTGTTTCCGTGGCCAGGGAAATCTTCTGGAATGTTTGAGGTGCGCTGGTTATGGAGGTGGGTAGATAAAAGTTTGTTGTACTTACAGTTTTTGATGTTTGAGATGGAATTGAAATACTGTTTGTTGAGAGTATGAATTCTCCTGAGGATGTAGTACAGAGTGGGTCCTTTGCAAATTTGAGAAAGTGCGGCCCTCAGCTGAGGCAGGGCGGACTGTTGAGAGGTTAGGTGCCGGCACATTGCTGCAAGCGTGGAGTGGAGGATCTTGAAGGAGAACTGTTGCTGGTGTTTTTGAATCTGTAGTCTGTACTGTTTGTCCTGTTCGGGTCTGAACTCTACTGGTTTAAAGTCTGGAGTCCGTGTGGGACTTGTGCCAAAAAGACTGAGCAGTTATGCAGAGTGACTACCTGCTGAGTGGAATTATATCTAGCCTAGATCATTACTCTTTGAGCAGGCAAAATGTAATTAATGTCCCATGGAATGCTAAACATTTAAACTAAATGTACAATAACACTATTAAATTTTGAACAAGACTGAAGACCTATGCATGTATCTACTACACTACTGCAGAGCCTAATACTCTGGAATAACCTGTTGTTCTTGGACAAATGAATTACTGTTCAAACAGCCAGAAATTTCTGATCTCAGAGCTGGTTCTCCTCCATCCGCCTCCCAAAATCTTCAAGAGAGAAAATTTCCTGTGCTCTATTCCTGTGAACGCAATGTCCCTAAGGAAGTATTCTGGTCACTGAAAACTTCAGGACAATAGACAAATAACATTAGCTGATTTAAAGTTTATAGCTCCACATCAAAATGCTTAAATTAATCATGTCATTAGAAAGTCATTGCAAAGAGTCCAATGTCTTTTTGTTTTTTTAAAAAATTGCTTCTATTGTAAACAAAAGGGAGAAAGTGAGAACTGCAGATGCTGGAGATCAGTGTCAAGAGGGTGATGCTGCAAAGCCCATTAGGTGGCAGGAGAATCAACGTTTCTGGCACAAGCCTTTCATCAGGAATGAGCCTCTATCCTGATGAAGGGCTTTTGCTTGAATGTAGATTCTCCTGCTCTCCAGATGCTGCCTGACCGGCTGTGCTTTCCCAGCACCACACCCTTCAGCTATTGAGAAAAAAAGACAAGATCCAGAGAAGGTGCCAGAGGCCTGGAGGATGACTAACATGATTCCACTTTTCATGAAAGGTGATAGAAATAATGCAGACCAGCGAATTGCACATTAGTGGTAGGAAAAGTATTGAAGAAAATTCTGAAGGAGAGAATTAAATCTCCATTTAGAGAGACAAAGTTTGATCAGGGATAGGCAGTATGGCTTTCTCAGAAAAAAAAAAGGTCATGCTGGAATTTTCTGAGGAAGTGATCAAGTGTTTGGATGAGGATAATGCAGTTGTAGTTTATAAGAATTTCAGCAAGGCCTTTGGCAAGATCCCACATAATAGACTAATAAATAAAGGTTAAAGCACATGGCATCCAGGGTAACTTGGAAAGTTGGATCCAAAATTGGCTTAGTGGGAGGAGACAGAACAGTGATCGAAGATTGGTTGTGTGACTGGAAGCGCATGTGTGCAAGGGATCACTGCAGGGTACTTTATTGCTCATGATATATTTTATATACTAAGTTTGACATTAAGATTGGCTGGATGGTTGTCAGGGAGAGAGGTGGTGTTAGATGGCTGGAGAATATAAACAGACTGGTCAGATGGGCAAATCAATGGCAGATGGAATTTAATCCTGATAGGTGTGAGGTAATACACTTTGGAAGAAGGCATCAGATAAGATAGAACTTGAAGAATGCTAGAATACTAGGAAACTCAGAAGAATCTTGGGGTGTGTGTCCACAATTCCCTGAAAGTGGCAGGGAGATTAAGAGAGTAGTTAAATACTTGGATGAACACTTGCAATGGCATAATAATCAAGGCTATTTGCCTAGATGGATAAAATGGGACTACTGTAGATTTAGTGCAGTTTTGGCAGTACAGTCTCAATGGGCTAAAGGGCCTCTTCTATACTGTATGATTTCTACGATTTATTCAGTCTAGGTCACAGCAAATTTGTTTTTACCAGAACAGTGTGAACGTGCTAAAAGCTCCAGGAGTTCAATAACTTTATTTTGGTAAACATGTCCTGGAATGCAAGAGCTTGGATAAGGTATTACAGCGATGGTAATATTTGGCTGAAGAGCCTTCATGTGAAACAAGCCCCAAAACACAAAAAACAGAAAAAAAAAACTTAGGTTGGAAGTAAAAGGTTGTGAATATTTCACTGAACACATACAAAGAACTTACCAATAAAGATAAACTTGCCTAATGACTCAGTAGCTACATATAATCAATCTGTGTACTACTCAACCTCAGGCTCAATCTCTAGTCTTTTGTCAGATGAACAATAGCAGATGGAGAAACATTTTTTCCCCCACAGCCAATGAAGTAATGTACTCCCTTTCAATTACAGACTGTGTGTATAAGCAACACAGCAAGACAATTTGGACACAGCAAGCTCCTACAAAAAGTCTCAATGTCTCCCAAACTTTAAGCAGGGAAGGGGTGGTGGAAACCAAATTAAAAAAAACAAATAGGAAGATCAGTTTGCTATGAAGTTGAAGGCATGTGTGGTACCTTTAAGAGTGTGAAAGAAAGTGGTTTTGCACTGAGAGCTTGCAGCGCCAGTCATGTGACTGACTAGCAGTCTCAGTGTACTAGGAAATTGAAAATATGTAACATTTGGCTATGAAACAAATACCTGAGTTTTGGTTGCTATGTTTTCACAACAGTTCGAATTTAACCAGTTTAAATTATGCCCCAAAGCACTAAAACCAAATCGAATTTGAATTTTACTGTTTTGCCAACATCAAACCAATGAGACAATCTGATGCTTGGGATATAAAGAAGCCGGCATTTTGAGAGTTAGCCAGAGTTGCCAACTGCCATCGCCAAAGTAACTGCGAGCAAAACACGATCAAAGGTACCTTTTTCACATGAAACATCTTTGCAGCAAAAGACCGATGATCCAAGGAGATCTACAGCCAGAGGGAGGACAACAGTCTACCGCTGCTGTCTGGTTTTGAAAATTACATTTATGTAATTTTAATGCGGGTGGTTATTGGAACAGTATATTGTTATAGAGTTGGAGGCAAATAACAAGCAGTCAGGAGAAAAGGAGGCTGAGAGTTGTAAATAGTTGTTGCTTAATGTTCACTTTTAGAGTTAAAGGAATAAATTGATATTTTTCTTTAAACAGTGGAATTTCAGAGTTCTCTGTCACATACTTTATTAGATTACGAGGCAAGGTGAGCTTTTCTGGGGTGTTTGGTTTAATTAACAGAGGGGTTCACCGCTGTGTTGTAATAGTTTTGGGGCTGGGGTCCTTGATTTGGACAGGTTTAGACAGATCCACGCTGAGATTTGGACAGATTTGGGGTATGAAAGATCCTAGCAGATTTAAATACTTGCTGATTAGGGTCCTAGATCTTTAAATAAAACGCAGTTGAGAGAATTTGTTTAATTTAACCAACCATGAGTAACTGAAATTAAAAGTGATAGAAATGGCTCTTAAAATTGTTAAAGTAGTTCTATGGTTTGAAGATGATTCCCAAATTTGCCATGGAAGTTTAGAAGGACAGAGAAAGACTATACTTTTGGAATTAACAAAGAGGTTAGAATTGGGTTTAACCAGGGACAAAAGTAAAGCTGAAATTGTAAGGGAGTTAGTCAATCATTAGGTGTGTCAGAGAAACAGACAAGTGCAGAATTGAGAAAAATGGAGTTAGAAGATAAAGAAAGGGAGAGAGAGAGAGAGAGAGAGAGAGAAAAAGAGAGAGAGAGAGCGCGCGAGAGAGAATATGAACTTCAGAAGTTGCAAATTAGTCAGGAAAGTCAAGTTAACAGGATGGAGATGAAGAGAGAAGGTAATGATACATACAAATATGTTAAAACACTGCTACATTTTGATGAGAAAGATGTCGAAGCTTTCTTTATTTCAACTGGAAAAATTGGCTAGGCAGATGGACTTTTGGGTAATGCTAGTTCAGACTAAGCTGGTAGGCAGAGCTAGAGAGGTATTTGCAGCACTGTCAGATGAGGGATCAAGAGATTACGAAGATGTCAAACAGGCTACTTTAAGTGCTTATGAATTGGTACCAGAAGCGTATAGACAGCAGTTCAGAAACACAGGAGGAACCAGGTCAGACTCATGTTGAGTTTGAAAGAATTAAACATAGTACTTTTGATAAATGAGTGTGAGCCTTAAAATAGATAAGACCTATTAGGTTCTAAGAGAGATCATTCTGCTGGAGGAGTTTAAAAACTCTGGTCGGAGAAATTAGCCCAATAAAGCAGAGATCACAAAATACAGATTGAAGTGAACAAACACTTAATTAGTATGGTGATATTGCTGAAGAGAAATTTATTAAGCTGAAACAGCACAGACAGTCTGTCCAGGTAGCAGAAAATCTCTTCCTCGAGTGGAGAATCAAGCCAGGTTTTATAGGAATCTTGTACAATAAGGTTAATTAAAATGGGGAAAAATACAATGTATTTGAAAATTAATTTGAAAATTTGATGATAATTGAAAAACAGTTCAGAAGAATGTCCTGATTGTCAATACAATGTAACATCCTGCCAGCACCAATGAGTTCTTGATGGGATGAGGAGATTCCAGCTCTCTTTGTTTCAAAAGAGAGATTCTCGCCTACTTGCAAAGTTTAAAAAAAATCACAACACCAGGTTATAGTCCAACAGGTTTATTTGGAAGCACTAGCTTTTGCAGCACTGCTCCTTCAGCAGGAGAAAGTGAGGTCTGCAGATGCTGGAGATCAAAGTTGAAACTTTATTGCTAGAACAGCACAGCAGGTCAGGCAGCATCCAGGGAACAGGACCTCCTTCAGCAGGTCCACCTAATGAAGGAGCAATGCTCAAAAAGCTAGTGCTTCCAAATAAACCTGTTGGACTATAACCTGGTGTTGTGTGATTTTTAACATTGTACACCCCAGTCTAACACTGGTGTCTCCAAATCTTTTGAAACAGTAAGGTGTTTCCATTGTTTCTATCCTGTGAGCAAGGTATTCTAGTGCCTCTCCATCTGATCTGTCCTGTGTGCGGCTCTGGTATCACTGGGTTATGACACTGCCCTTGGGGTTTTGGGACAGCTGTGTTCACCGGGTCCAGGAAACTTATTGTTAGTTTGCCTTGGGAAGTGTATTCCCTTGTCTGCGAGTCTCTTATCAGCTTATTTGGTCAATACGGAGGTATTCTGGGTGTTTTTTGAATGATTTGGATAGGTTTGATTTCCTGTGTTATGTGTGGGCATGCTATGGGCAGGCAGGGTGGCAGATCTTTTCCCACAAACTCAGTTCCAGAGATGGTAAGAATTCATGTGGATGAATGAAAAGTTCAAGAAGTGAGAAATGCAGCACAGATGACAGATGAATATATATTGATGCATAAGGCAAAGTTTAGTTTCCAGCAAGAATTTCATCCTGTGAGGGATAGAAATTGGGAGAAGGGGAGATCCTACACTACAAAACAAAGAGTAGACAACACTGGTAATTGTTTACCACAGGTTAAAAAAGAAGCCCAAGAGGGTGGAAAGGAGGTGAAAGGCCTCAGGTGTTTCCACTGTGGCAAAGTGGGACATGCAAAGACACAGTGCTGGTCGTTAAAGAAAGGCTCTGTGGGAAAAGGCATGGTAAAAGAAGCTAAACCTGTGGCATTAGTGAAAGTAGTAAAGGAAACCCCAAGAAAGGTAGAGGAGCTGCAGCAGAGAGCCTAGGCAGGGGCTGGGAATGGAGTTTGTGCCTGCTCTTCATAAAGAATTAGCCTCGGTGGGTCAAGTTTACTCAGAAAGAAGAGGGGAAGGGAAAGAAGTCATAATTTTGAGAGATAAAGGACCTAGTCAGTCTCTAATAATAAGAGATGAATACACTTGCATTCTTTTGGACCTGTTACCAGAGAGAGTGGTAATTTGTCTGATAGGGGAATGCTAAATTTCTGTCCATATAAGATCAGGTTGGAGTGCCAACTCAAGACTGGGGAAGAAACAGTGGGAGTGATTGACAGAGTGTCAGTTCCAGGAACATAGTTTGTTCTTAGGAATGATTTAGTAGGATCCAAGATGGTAGTGACAACCCTGGCTGTGGAGAAGCCAAAAGACCAGGGAACTGAGGAGTTAAAAGAAAAATACCTTGGAATTTTCCCAGATTGTGCAGTTACAAGATCCCACTACCATACAGCACAAAGCAAAAACTAAAGAAAAAAATGAAGGAGTTGAAGTTTAGTTAGTGGATACCCCATTTGACATAATGGTACAGGAAAATCCTGAACAGGCAGAGGGTCAGGTATTTAGTCCTGAAAAGCTAATGGACTTACAACAGAAAGATTAGACAATAAAAGATATATATGTTGATGCATACTCAGAAAAGGAGTCAGAGAATATTCCTGAAGCTTATCTTAAACATAGAATCCTAAGACGGAAATGGAGACCGCAGCAGGTTAGAGAAGAGGAGAAACGGGCAGAAGTGCACAAAAAAGTTTTGCCAGTAGCATACAGGCAGGAAGTGTTATGGGTAGCATATGAATTTCCAGTAGGAGGTCACCTAAGTGTATGAAGACTCAGACTAAGGTACAAAAGCATTTCTATTGGCCTGGAATGCACATGGGCGTGGCTAACTGTTGCCATACATGCCAAGTGTTAGGTAAGCCAAAGGCAGTAATAAAACCAACATCTTTGTTGCCAATTCCTACATTCAGAGAATCTTTCATGCGGGTTGTGATTGACTGTTTAGGTCCCCTCCTGAGAAGTAAAAGTGGGAACCAGTACTCGCTAACCATAATGGATGTATCTACCAGATTTCTGGAGGCAATTCCATTACAGAGTATTAAGGCAAAAAAAGGGTGGTAGAGGAGTTGGTAGCTTTCTTCATGCGGTATGGGCTACCCAGAGAGATTCAGTCAGACCAAGTGTCTAATTTGATTGTTTAACGAAGTCATGGATAGCTTAGGCATACAATACTTCAAATCCAGCACATATTAGATTAGATTACCTACAGTGTGGGAACAGGCCCTTTGGCCCAACCAGTCCACACCGACCCTCCGAAGAGTAACCCACCCACACCCATTTCCCTCTAACTAATGCACCTAATGTTATGGGTAATTTAGCACGGCCAATTCAGTTGACCCGCACATCTTTGGACTGTGGAAGGAAACTGGAGCACCTGGAGGAAACCCATGCAGACACGGGGAAAATGTGCAAACTCCACACAGACAATCACCAGAGGCTGGAATTGAACCTGGGACCATGGTGCTGGGAGGCAGCAGTGATAAGCACTGAGCCACCGTGCCACCCAGATGTATGTGAGAGGGCTAAACAGCACCTGAGGACACAGTGTATAATGAAGCAAGTGACAGATAAATAAAATTTGGATGTTTTCCCGTGGGGATGACGAATTAGTATCGTTACCAGTGGTAGGAGTTCCCTTCAAAGCTAGGTTTAGCAGTCCCTATCAAATTTAGAAAACGCTGAGTCATGTAAACTATCTGGTAAAGATGCCGGATAGGAAAAAACTGCACTGGGTAGGTCTTGTGAATATGTTGATACCTTATTAATAGCAGAGAGGAGGAACTGGAGAAACAGGTGTTCATTACTACCCTACAGAGTGAGTAATCACATCCAGATGCTGTGGAGTTTGATGTGCCTCAAAATACGTTAAACAATGAGGTGGTCCTTAAGGAGTGGAATAATTTAGTGAACTTGCTGCCTCAGGAGCAAAGTACACAGCTGAACGTTTGTTGCAGCAGTACGAGGACATATGCAGAAATAAGATGGGGAGGACTAATGCTATTGTGCATGAGGTAAAAGTAGGGAATGCTGTTCTGACAAAAACAATACCCCCCACAGGCTTAATCCTTTCAAAGCTACACATGTCCAGAAAGGAGTGATGCAATGCTCAAAGATATAATCAAACCGAGTCAGAGCGAGTGGAGCTCGCCGATTGTCTTCATTCCTAAACCTGACGGGACTCAACGATTTTGTGTGAACTATTGGAGGGTCAATGCCATAATAAAATCAGACTCATACCCAATACCACAATCAGAGGACTGCATAGAAAAAGTTGGTCAAGTCAGTTACATCACAAAGTTGGACTTACTGCATAGTTATTGGCAAGTCCCTTTATCAGAGAAAGCCGAAGAAATTTCTGTGTTTGTAACCCCAAATGGGCTATATCAATTCAAAGAGGTGACCTTTGGAATGAAGAATGCACCAGCCACATTCCAAAGACTCATGAACAGAGTTATGGCTGGGTTAACAAACTGTGCAGTCTATCTGGACTATGTAGTGATCTTTAGTGAGTCATGGAAAGATCACGTTACAGTTGGCAGAGCTCTTTGAACGATTAAGAGAAGCAAAACTGGTAATAAAAAAACATTTGTGAAAGCAGAGGTGACGTTCTTGGGACATAACATCGGTATGGAAGGTTGACCGCAAGAAATGCAAAGACAAAGGTAATCTAGGACTGCGCGGATTGCAACCGGAAGTTTGTTCCAAACTTCAGCAGTTTAGTGCCAGTTTTAGCTACACCAAATTTTTTGAAACCCTTCAAAGTTGCAATCGATGCTTGCAACATTGGTGTTGGTGCTGTACTGCTACAAGAAGGTGATGATGAAATGGAACAGCCAGTTGGTTACTCTTTAAAGAAACTCAACACCCATACTATGCTATGAAGATGTGGATGTACTGTACTGTTAAAGAGAGTTAAAAGCTAGCAGAACTACCTGATAGCACCAAATGTTCGGAACAAGATATAATGTAACATTATATTGTATACTGTGGTTCAGTAGCTAATTGCCTGGAAACATCAAAACAGATTCTACTTTGGCCGATCAGTTTAAATTATACCCCCAAAAATACCAAACTCCAATTAAGTTTGAATTGAGTATATTAACAATCTTAAAAGCCAATGACACAATCCAATGCTTTAGGTGGGGGGGGGGGTACAAGACAGAAAAATTGAACAGTTGTGAGGAGAACTGACTAGTATTATAGAAGGGAAAGTACAAAATACGTCAGAGGAGGGAGTTGTAAATGGTTGTGAGTTAATTATTCTCTGTTATACTTCAAGAAATAAAGTTATTAATTTTTACTTTAAATAGTTTTTGGTTGAACAAATTTTCATAGATGACTGTACAGGATAAACCGTTTCTATGTTGCTGGTTTAAATTAAGCAGGAGGGTTTACCCCGCGTCATAACACTCTACCATCGCAACAGAATTATTGAGTTTGGTATTAGACTTATAGCATTTGTGTGACAAACAATGTGTCGGAGACAGTTGCATACATGGATCACAATCCTCTTACATTCTTGGAATGATTTAAAGAGAAGAATATAAGACTATTTTGTTGGAGTCTTATGTTGCAGATTTTGAATTTACAAATTGTACATGTTGCGGATCATAACAATTGTGATAGCAGATGCGTTATTGTGGATTTAATGGATAAGGTACAGATAGGATTCAACCGATACCAATGTTATATATGTGTGTGCAGAAATTAATATGAACTTAGATTAATGTCTTATGTATTTCATTGTAATGGGGTTAAGAAAAATAAAAGCCAACATTTCATTATTTTTCTTAAGGGGAGAGGTATTATGAAGTTGACTGTGTATACTGTACCTTTAAGGGAGTGTGAAAACAGTTTTACACAGAGCTTGCAGGCACCATGTGACTGACTAGTGGTCTCAGTGTACTGGAAAATTGAAACTATTTGGCTACGAAACAAGTACCTGAGTTTTGGTGACTATGTTTTCACAACAGTTCGAATTTAACCAGTTTAAATTATGCCCCAAGATACTAAAACCCAATCGAATTTGAATTTTACTGTTTTGCCAATATCAAACCAACGAGATGATCCGACGTTTGAGGTATAAAGAAGCCGGCATTTTGAGTTAGCCAGAGAGCGCGGCCAACTGCCACAGTAACTGCGAGCAAAACACTCTCTATCAAAGGTACCTTTTGCTACAAAGATGGTTTATGTGAAAAAGACCAAAGATGACCTAGGGAGATCTACAGCCAGGGGAAAGAGGACACCGGAGACAACCACTGCTGAAAGCGCAAATTCCTACTGGTTCCCCAAAGGAAAACTGTGCTCTTGCAGAGAGTTAATTTATGTTATAAACATTAGGTGATATCAGCCGTTAACAAAGAAAAATTTATTCATATATAAATGGAAGATATATATGTCGGCTTAGGATGTCTCAAAACATTTCACATGCATTACATTACCTGTAGCTCATAGAGCTCATTGCTGTATTTTCCATACTCCACCATGCCACCGAACACCAACAGTCGAGTCCCATCGCATACGAATCCATAGGCTGCGCAGCCTGCAGGAATGTCCCCCCTCACCGCTGGAATGAACCACTGATTGGTTGCTAAAAGCAGGCAAAAAGATAGAAAGTGACATTTCTCTATTCTATCCCAATATCAATGTACAAAATAAGGCCTATTGCTTGTACATATATAGTACTTTATCACAGTAAACACAGAATAGACTGGTGTTGATGAGGTGCTCTCATGGTCACTAGATTTCTCAAAGTGCTTCCCAGCCAGTGAAGTACGCCCTTGCAAGTTCAGCTGCCGTGCATAAGGAACACAGCAAGACAATGTGCACACAGCAAACCCCTGCAAATAGCAATTTGATAATGACCAAATAATGTAATTTGTTGAAGAAGGTAAAAGCATTGGCCAGAACATCAGAGATATTTCCCGGTGCTTCTTTGGAATGCTGTCATACGATCTTTTACTCCGACCCAAGCTTACAGATGGGGCCCAGGTTAAACATCTCATTTGAAAGATGGCTCCTCAGACAAAGTGATGTTCCGTCAACTTTGCTGTGTATTGTCCATTAGCACATTTTTGAGTTCAAATCCTTAACAGATCTTGAATCTTTTGACTCTTAGGCAAGTGAGTTGCAACTCAGCCATTGCCAGCTCTAAAATATCTTTTTTAAAAAAAGTGCTTTTGACATGTTAATTTTGACATGGATTACTGTATCAGCAAACCCCGGTGGAGGTTGAGAGATTAATTGTGAGTCTGCATGTGCTCACGTGCAAAGGTGGGATGTTCCCAATGACTAGGGGAGCCCAGAACTAGGGGTCACAGTTTAGGATATGGGGTAGGCCATTTAGGACTGAGAGGTGGAGAAATTTCTTCACCCAGAGTGTGCTGAGCCTGTGAAATTCTCAGATGTTTTCAAGAAGTAGTTAGTCATAAGCTCCTTGGGTTAAACCAATCAAGTGGAATGGGGAGAAAGCAGGAAGAGGGGACTGAATCAGATGATCATCCATGATCACACTGAATGTGTAAATCAATACTCCTAAGGGTTCTGCCCTTGTTTCACTGTATAACTTTCACCTGTACTTGACCTGCCAAAATGCATCACCTCACATTTGTCAGGATTAAACTCCATCTGCCATTTTTCTGCCCATGCCTCCAACTGATCTTCTGGGACCTCACCTGTGGCCAAAGAGGATACAAAGGTGGGTGTCAATGCTCCAGAAATTTGTTTTCTTGTCTCTCTCTCAATATTCTAGAATAGATCTCATCAGGGCCCAAGGAGTTTATCTACCTTTTAAGACGGACAACACCTCTTCCTTTTTAACAGCAACTTGGCTTAGAAACTCAACACTTCCTTCCTTGAGATCATGCTCCACCAATTCCTTCTCTTTGGTGAATACTAACACAAAGCATTCATTTAGGACCTCACCTACCTCTTCTGGTTCCACACACAGATTTGTCCTTGAGTGGACCAACCCTTTCCTTGGCTATCCTCTTTCTTTTTATTTATGTATAAAAAGCCTTGAGATTCTCCTTAGTTCTGTTTAATAACTTTTCCTCACCCCTTTTAGCCTTTTAAATTCCTTGTTTAAGTTCTTTCCTATTTTCCTTATATACTTCAAGGGCTTCATCAGTTCCCATCCTACATATGTTTTGTTTTCCTTTCTCATCCAAGGTTCACGTAACTTGCCGTACCTGTCTTTCATTCTCACACGAACGTACCTATCCTGAACTCCCATCGACTGCTGTTTGAAATACTCCCATGTCCGATGTGGATTTACCCTCAAACAGCTGCCTCCAATCAACATTCTCCAGTTCCTGCCCAAAATTGTTATAGGTCACTTTCCCCCAGTTTAACACATTCACCCGAGGACTCCTGTTATCCTTATCGGTGAGTATATTAAAACTCTTGAAAATACTCCTCCACTGAAAGGTCGCTCATTTGGTCAGGCTCAATTCCCAAAACTAGGTCCAGTATAATCCCATCCCTGGTTGGACTTTACCTATTGTGTCAAGAATCCCTCCTGAATGGTTCTTACAGATTCTGCCACATCCAAGCCCCTAGCACGTAGTCAGTCCCAATCAATATCAAGAAAGTTAAAACCACCACCACAGCAACCCTGCTGTTTTTATGTCTTTCCATCATCTATCTACATATTTTCTCCTCCATCTCCCACTGGCTGTTGGGAGACCTATAGAATACCCCAGCATTGCAATTTCACCTTTCCTAATCCCGAGTTCTACATTGCCTTGCTGCACAAGTCCTCTGATGTATCCTCCCTCAATACAACTATGAGATACTCCTTTATCAGTAAAACAACTCCCCCATGCCTTTTACCCTAAAATTAGACATGCTGCGATTAAGGAAGTTTGGTTCACTGACAAGGTGACTGTTGGTGAAAACAAACTTAGTGTTTCCCAAACCTTTCTGTTCTCAACTGCAACTCAAATTTCAAGTAGTAGAACAAAATACTGTAAGAAAAGATCATAGGGATCTATTATAAATAGATTACATTGATCTTAACTCTGAAGTCTAAAGTGATACAAGTAGAAAAACCGTAATTGGTGTCACAAATAGAACCACAGGTATCATTAGTCAGGTCACATGTTAAAAAGATTACATTTGACGAATAGAGTTTAACATTTGACTACTTTCCATTTTCAGGTTGTAAGTTTGCTTGCTGAGGGGTGGATTTGTTCTCAGACGTTTTGTCATCATGCTAGGTAACATCATCAGTAAGTCTCCGGCAAAGTGTTGGTGTTCTGTCCTGCTTGCTATTCCTGCTTCACCAGAGGCTCATAGATGAGGTTGCCTCGATGGTGATGAAACGTCTGAGAACAAATCCACCAGCTCAGTGAGCAAACTTACAACCTTATCATGACTGAGTTACAAATCTTCTCCAAAATCTGAAACCTTCCACTTTGTTTGTCTCAACAAAACAAAACTACTGCTTTGTTGCTGTGGGAAGAAAGTTGAAGATGCCGATTTCAATAATTTATTTGGGAAAAAAGTTATGGTGCAAAACTAATTCTCATGATTAGAAAATGACATAATTCAATTTGCATGTGATACACCATCACCAATGGCAATGCATTAAACAAAATAATTTCATCACAAGAAAAACAGTCTTACTTCTTGAACTGTTATTTCAAGCTATCATGGGACAATGATTGTGTCATATTTAAAATAAATTATATTCAGGGAGAATTACTCTTATTTCTTTTCTCAATGCTTTTTATTTTCTAACTTTTAATGTAGTAAAATAACCCAATAACCATTAACAAATTGTAAAAAAAAAAATTGACACCAAGGACACAAGAAGGTATCAGGACAAAGGCATTGGCAAAGGGCAGCAGAGGAGTTTAGGGAGAGAATTCTACACGGTTGGTCTACATGGCAGCCATAGAGATGTACAGCATGGAAACAGATCCTTCGGGTCAACCTGTCCATGCCAACCAGATATCCCAACCCAATCTAGTCCCACCTACCACCACCCGGCCCATATCCCTCTAAACCCTTCCTATTCATATACCCATCCAAATGCTTCTTAAATGTTGCAATTGTACCAGTCTCCACCACTTCCTCTGGCAGCTCATTCCATACACGTACCACCCTCTGCGTGAAAAAGTTGCCCCTTAGGTCTCTTTTATGTCTTTCCCCTCTCACCCTAAACCTATGCCCTCCTGACCCCAAGGAAAAGACTTTGCCTATTTACCCTATCCATGCCCCTCAATTTTGTAAACCACTGTAAGGTCACCCCTCAGCCTCCGATGCTCCAGGGAAAACAGACCCAGCCTGTTCAGCCTCTCCCTGTAGCTCAAATCCTCCAACCCAGGCAACATCCTTGTAAATCTTTTCTGAACCCTTTCAAGTTTCACAACATCTTTCTGATAGGAAGGAGACCAGAATTTCATGCAATATTTCAACAGTGGCCTAACCAATGTCCTGTACAGCTGCAACATGACCTCCCGACTCCTGTTCTCAATACACAGACCAATAAAGGAAAGCATACCAAACGCCTTCTTCACTATCCTATCTACCTGCGACTCCACTTTCAAGGAGCTATGAACCTGCACGCCAAGGTCTCTTTGTTCAGCAACACTCCCTAGGACCTTACCATTAAGTGTATAAATCCTGCTAAGATTTGCTTTCCCAAAATGGTTAAACAGCGAAATTTGGCGAAGGACAGAAGCCACGACTCTACAAAGGTTTCGGAATGCTCTAGCTCGCTGCAATGTTAAAAGGATGACACACACTGAGTGACGGGGTAAAGTGGTGAATATGCAGAAACATGTGCTTATGTTTTGCACATATGGAGTAATCGGAGGAAAGTTCTAACTGAAAACAGCTGGTAGGAAAATACAAAATTACGTTCTGCTGAAACTGCAAATCTCCTCCAGGGAAAGCAACAATTCAAAAAGGCCAAACTCTTAAATCTCAACCTTCCATTGAACAGAAGGCAATATTTTTCCATTTCTCATTCCAGGAACCTTTAGAATAGATTTTGTATTAGGGCTGGTATTTATGGTTTATGCATATTCTTTTAAGGAACTGGCCATATTAATCTTTCTTAGATACCCCAAGGAGCACAGAATAACAAATATACCTGTACGGTTAAAAATCAGACAGAAATAATCCAATCAAACTAACACACTCTTCTCGGTTTTTATTCCCGTGACATCTGTAAATTACTCAAATAAAAGCAAAATACTGAGGAAACTGGAAAGGTGACATGAAAATACGAAATGCAAAAGAAACTCAGCAGGTCTGGTAGCATTGTCGAGAGAGAAACAGGGTTCAAAAAATTCAAATAAAAACCAAAAGAACTGTGGGTGCTGTAAATCATAAGCAAAAACAGAAGTTGCTGGAAAAATTCAGCAGGCCTGACCGCATCTGCGAAGATAAATCAGAGTCTGGTAACCCTTCCTCAGAACTCTTCTTTAGAATGTTCCTATGAGAAGGAGTTAATGAACTGTCTTCTTGATCTACTGAAGCCCTGGAGTCACATTGTTGTTAAGGAGGGAGTTCCAGGATTTTCACCCAGTAACACTTCCTGAACGATATATTTCCAAATCAGGATGCTGAGTGGTTTGGAGAACATAGAACAGTATAGTGTAAGCCCTTCGTCCCTCAATATTGTGCTGACCTTCCATCCTACTCAAAAGATCAAACTAAGCTACATACACTATATTTCACTATCATCCATGGGCCTATCCAAGAGTGGCTTAAATGTCCCTAATGTATCTGACGCTACTACCACTGCTGGCAGTGCATTCCACGTACCCACCACTCTGTGTAAAAAACCGACCTCTGACATCTCCCCAATACCTTCCTCCAATCACCTTAAAATTATGCCCCCTTGTGATAGCCATTTTTGCCCTGGGAAAAATTCACTCTTATCTCTGCCTCTCATCATCTTGTACACATCTATCAAATCACCTCCCATCCTTCTTTGCTCTAAATCAATAAACCCCAAGCTCTCAACCTTTCTTCATAAGACATGCCCTCCAGTCAGGCAGCGTCCTGGTAAATCTTCTCTGCACCCCCTCTAAAGCTTCCACATCCATCCTATAACGAAGCAACCAGAACTGAACACAGTATTCCAAGTGTGGTCGAACCAGATCTTTACAGAGCTGTAGGAAAACCTCGCAGCTCTTAAACTCAGTCCCTCTACTAATGAAAGCCAACACACCATACGCCTTCTTAACAACCCTATCAACTTGGGTGGCAATTTCGAGGTATCTAGAGACCTGGACCCCAAGATCCCTCGGTACCGCCACACTGCCATGAATGCTACCTTTAATCCTCTACTCAAATTCGACCTTCCAAAAATGAATGACTTCATACTTTTCCAGGTTGAACTCCATTTGCTACTTATCAGCCCAGTTCTGCATCCAGTCAATGTTGCAACCTACAACAGCCCTCCACATTATCCACCACTCCACCAACCTTCATGTCATTGGGAAACTTACTAACCCACACTTTCACTTCCTCACCCAAGTCATTTATAAAAATCACAAAGAGCAGTGGTTCCAGAACAGATCCCTGCGGAACACCAGTGGTCACCGAGCTCCAGGTTGAACGTACTTTCCATCTACTACCAACCTCTGTCTTCTATGGCCCAGCCAATTCTGTGTCCACACAGCCATATTTCCCTATATTCCATGCTTCCTCACTTTCTGAATGTGTCTACCAAACTTATCAAACACCTTGCTAAAATTCATATACACCACATCCACTGCTCTACTTTCAATGCGTTTTGTCACATACTCAAAAAATTCAATAAGGCTTGTGAGGCATGGCCTGCCCCATGCTGACTTGCTCTAACCATAATATGCTTTTCCAAGTAAACTTAAATTTTGACTCTCAACCCTCTCCAATACTTTGCCCACCACTGACATAAGACTGACTAGTCTGTAATTCCCATGGTTATCCCTATTCCCTTTCTTGAACAAGATGATAATAGTTGCCACCCTCCAATCATCTGGCACAATTCCAGTGGACAGTGCGGATCATCTCCAAAGGCGCAGCAATCTCTTCCCTCACTTCCCGTAGTAACTTTGGATATATCCCAGCTCGAGGGGAACTTATCTATCCTTATATTTTTCAAACTTTCAGTACATCTTCCTTCTTAACATCAGCCTGTTTCACGCTGCCCTCACAAATGACAAGGCCCGTCTCACTAGTGAATAAGGATCTTCCCTACCTCCTCTGAATCCAGATACAAGTTCCCTTTGCTATTTCTGATCGGCCCTACCCTCACTCTGGCCATCCACTTGTTCCTCACATAAGTGCAGATTGCCTTAGGTTTTTCCTTTATCTGACCCAAGGGTTTTTCATGCCCCTTCTAGCTCTCCAATATCCATTCTTCCGCTCCTTCCTGGCTACCTTGCAACCCTCTAGGGTCCTGTCTAATCCTTGCATCCTAACCTTAGTCAAGAGGAAGAAGGAAGCTTACTTAAATGTTCCATAAACCTAGTCATCCAAGGTTCATTCATCCTACCACCCTCTCCTTGCCTCAGTGCTGGATAGGTTTATCCCACTATCAGTAGGTGCTCCCTAAACAACGTTCACATTTCTGTCATGCATTTCCCCAATAACATCTGTTCCCAATTTAGGTGCCCCAGTTCTTGCCTAATAGCATTGTAATTCCTCCTGCCCCAATTATATATTTTCCCATACCGTCTGCTCCTATCCCTCTCCATGGCTATAGTAAAGATTAGGGAGTTGTGGTCACTATTCCCGAAATATCTGACACCTGGCCTGTTTACTGCTGAGCACCAAATCCAATATGGCCTCCCCTCTAGTCAGCCTATCTACATATCAAGTCAGGAATCTTTCCTAGACATGCCTGACAAAAGCTGCTCCATCCAAACTATTTGAACTACGGAGGTTCCAATCAATACTAGGGGAGTTAAAGTCACCCATGACAACAACCCTGTTACTTCTGCACCTTTCCAAAATCTGCCTCCCAATGTGTGTCTCACAATCTGCCTCTTCTGTCTCTGTTGCTATTAGGAGGCCTGTAGAAAACTCCCAATAAAGTGACGGCTCCTTTCCTGTATCAGATTTCCACCCTTACTGACCTGTATACTGAAGAACTTGCAGGTGGTAGTGCTCCCATGGACCTGCTTCCCTTATCCTTTTAGTAGGTGCAGATTTAGGAGCCTTGGTGAATTTTTGCTGTGCATCTTGTACAAGGTACATACTGCTGCTGCTGCTGCTGAACGTCTATGGTCGAGGGACTGATTGTTTGTACATGCATTGCCAATCAACTGGGTTACTTTGTCCTGAATGGTGTCAAGCTTCTCACGTGTTGTTAGAACTACACAAGTAGGGAGCATTCCATCACACTCCTGACTAGTGCCTTGTAGATGGTGTTCCAGCTATGGGCAGACAGGTGGTTAGTTAACACGCTGCAGGATTCATAACTCTCAGCACCATGAAGGACACTCCTTATAAATCTTGCCCAAGGTTATGACAACCCTCCGGTTGTAATACCACCAGTCATCTCTTTCTAAATGAGAGAGAAGCCCTATGGTCTAGTAAGATAATGGCAACTTTATTTTTAACCATAACTAAAGGTAATGTCCACTTAGCCATTATTGTGTCTACACCGTCATTATCCATTTAATTCCTGATTTTCAAGACTTTCAAATCTTATGTTACAGCTTATCAAATACCTTTTAGACGCCCATTTATATCAAATGCAAGAGGTGAATTACACAAAGTGAAGATGGGGAAAATACAATTGTAAGCTGAAATATAAATTCAAGTCTAACTTGTCCTTGACAACTATGATGATTGAAAAGCAAAACTAACTGCAATTTCTTTTGTAGATAACGTAGGAATTGCTAGGTTGAACAAAAAAAATTCCAAGACCCATCCAGATTCACCACCTACCACAATACAATGATAATCAAGTTACAAACTGAAGCATGGTGATGATGCCTTCAGGTTTCAAGATTATTTTATTCTTGACATGCCAAAACCAGAATTTTAAAAAAAGGAAAATGATAACCAAGTCCAACAAAATCAAACCAGTTAATGTCTCCTTTTTCTTTCGAAGGTCTGAACTGACTGTCCAAAGTAAGATCAAACATGAACTGCGACCAAAGATATTTTCTAGTATTATTTGCTAAGAGCTGCATATCTTAGCTCGGTTATCCTGCTGGCTGAAAGACAAACACTGTTTAAAATAAACAAATGCAGTATTCCTTTTACACACGAGCAGCCATCTTATTCAGAGTGTAGCTAGCACACTGAATTGTTCTTCATGCGTGACTATGCACACAAGAATGCAGGAAACAGTGTCAGATAAATAAATGCTCAATTCTAGTGAGATCTAAACCATAACATTCTGACACAATGACAACTTAAATAATCATATTAGTTCAACAGATAATTGGATGAACCTAGCTCTTTCCCACCTCCCCAAAAATGAGGGTTAAGAACAGTCAAGGTCAGTGCAATGAAGGTTAGACAAAAGACTGTATCTACTTGAAACTCTAGGGTACTTGTAACAGTACTGGTACTAGAAGGGGAAACGACTTGAACAAACAGCAAAGGCAATATTTTAGTTTGGGTTCTATTGTAGGTGACAATAATGTAAACAACCCCAGTAACAACCAATTATGATTCTGTGCAGGCAAAGGGGCTTAAGACTTTCTCCACAAATTTGCACAGTGAGACTGTCTACATAAGAATGCTCTACAATTACCTGCACACTAAAGCGCATATTACAAACTTTTCATTTGTAAAATAAAAGTTCACTGGCAAAGCCAACATTTATCTTCAATTTCTTAAGCTGGTTGGTGGGCTGCCTTCTTGAATATATTTTAAAAAGTGACAGTTAAAATCAATCACATTGTTGCATGAGACATAGGACAGAGTAATTTCCCTCTCTAATGGGTCATCATTAACCAATTTAGCTCTTTTGTGTTCATCATTACTGATGCTACATTCTTACTTAGTTAATTAAAATAGAAGGACACCAACTACTATACATGAATGTGAACTCATATCGCTAGATTGTTAGTCTGGACCTTGATTAATAGTCCAGTAACAACATCGTCACCATTTCTGAAGCTACAGAGCACTAAATAGATGGCAAGTAGCTGAGGCATCATGCTACAGACAGAGCTAAGCACAGAGTATAGGTTTGCTCGCTGAGCTGGAAGGTTCATTTTCAGACTTTTTGTCACCATACTAGGTAACATCTTCCGTGTGCCTCCGGATGAAGCACTGCTCATGTTTCCTGCTTTCTATTTATATGTTTAGATTTCCTTTCCGCTGGCAACGGCATTTCCTACGGTTCTTTTTTTCCTCAGAGGGTGGTAAATGGGGTCCAAGTCAATGTGATTATTGATAGAGTTCCAGTTGGAATGCCATGCTTCTAGGAATTCTTGTGTCTCTCTCTGTTTGGCTTGTCCTATGATGGATGTGTCGTCTCAGTCTTATCTGTATGTCAAGATACTAGTGAGAGAGGGTCCTGTCGTTTTATGGCTAGTTGATGGTCATATATCCTGGTGGCTGGTATTCTGCCTGTTTGTCACAGTTCTTGCATGGTATTTTGTAAATGACATTAGTTTTGCTTGTTGTCTGTATAGGGTCTTTCAAGTTCATTAACTGCTGTTATAGTGTGTTAGTGGGTTTGTGGGTTACCATGATGCCGAGGGGTCGGAGGAGTCTGGCAGTCATTTCCGAGATGTCTTTGAATGGTGGGGAGAGCGGCTAGGGTTTCTGGACGCGTTTTGTCTGCTTGTTTGAGTTTGTTGCTGAGAAATCGGCAGACTGTGTTCATTAGGTACCCGTTCTTTTTGAATACATTGTATAGGTGATTTTTCTCTGCGTAGTTCCTCTGTGCTGCAGTGTGTGTGGCTCGTTTAAATAATGTTCTGATGCAGCTTCATCTGTGGACATTGGGATGATAGCTTCTGTAGTTCAATATTAGAGCAGCTAATGAACTTGAAAGACCCTTTACAGACAACAAGCAAAACTAATGTCACTTACAAAATACCGTGCAAGAACTGTAACAAACACTATATTGGACAACGGCAGAAAACTAGCCACTACTATACATGAACATGAACTAGCCACAAAACAACACGGCCTTCTCTCACTCATATCCTTACATACAGATAAGGAAGGATGCCACTTCGACTGGGACAACACATCCATCCTAGGACAAGCCAAACAGAGACACGCACGAGAATTCCTGGAAGCATGACATTCCAAACGGAACTCTATCAACACACACATTGACTTGGACTCCATTTATCACCCCCTTAAAAAAAAAGAACAGGAAATGACATCACCACCGGAAATGATGTCACCACAGGAAATGACATCACAACCCAAGGGAACCCAAACATATAAATAGAAAGTAGGAAACATGAGCAGTGCTTCGTCCGGAGGCTCACTGAAGATGTTACCTAATACGGTGACAACATGTCTGAAAATGAACCTTCCAGCTCAGCGTGCTAACCTACACCCAGAAGGTTCACTCACTGAGCTACAGATCTTCTCAATACTTGCTAACAGAGCTAAACAATCTTGTAGTTCAAGGACCAGATCAAAGCTCTGCAGTCCTACCATATCCAGTTGTGATTGGTGTTGGATAATTCCCAAATGGGAGGAGAAGAAACTGCTAAACCCCAGTCTTCAATAATTGCTAAGTCAACATCAGAGCAAAATATATTTGCAACCCCATCTACAGCAAGAGGTACTGACTGGATGATCCAATGTGGCCTCCTCCTGATGTGTCAAGCTTCACAGATGCCACTCTTCAGTGAATTTAACGTATTTCTATTTACACTAGCTACAATAAACCATTTACAAGGATGTTACCATGGTTGGAGGATTTGAGCTATAGGGAGAAGTTGAATAGGCAAGTCTGTTTTCCCTGGAGCTTTGGGGGCTGAGGGGTGATCTTGTAGAGGTTTATATAATCATTAGGGGCATAGATAGGGTAAAAAGACCAAGTCTTTCCTCTGGGGTGGGGAGACCAGAACTAGAGGGCATAGGTTTACGGTGAGAGGGGGAAGATGTAAAAGAGACCTAAACGGCAACTTTTTCACTCAGAAGGTAGTACCTGTATGGAATGAGTTACCAGAGGAAGTGGTGGAGGCTAGTACAACTGCAACATTTAAAAGGCATCTGGATAGGTATATGAATAGGAAGGGTTTGGAGGGATATGGGCCTGGTGCTGGCAGGTGGGACTAGATTGGGTCGGCATGGACGAGTTGGACCAAAGGGTCTGTTTCCGTGCTGTACATCTCTATGACAATGACATATTGGCCCTGACAACTTCCTCACCTGTACGCACTCTAGAACCAGTTTCTGCTCTAGCCTAGCCATTCCAGTACAGTAACAACACTAGCATCTACCCAACAATATGGCAAATGGTTCAGATATATCCTGTCCATAATAAGCAGGAAAACTTCCATCTAGCCAATCACTGCAATACATTAAATTTATTCTTGATCAACAGTAACACTATCAAGTGACACATACATAGTAATAAGCTGCACATAGATACTTAGCTTGGATTCTGCCTGGGCCACTCAGCTTCTGATTTCGATAAATTGGTCACTGTCACCTGGACAATAACCACAGAACAAGCTGGACTGCTATTAAAACCCCTGACAGTTTCAACAATAATCTTCAAGCAAAAAAAAACCTTGATAGCCCTAGACTGTTTGGCCTACAGATGACACAACTATGTTCTGTTCACGGTTGGTTCACAATGGCCTCTGAAGTGGCCTTTGCAAGTTAGGGCAGCCAATAAATGGGTCATTGACTTAATCCAGAGAAGGAACAACATACAAATCCCTAGTTAGGGAAAGTAGGATACTGAGCTTAAACTATTAAGATAAAAAAATGTGCATTGCTGTAGTGCTTTTTATAACATCTGGAATCCCCTTAGCACTTTCCAAGCACTGAAATACCTACTGAAGTGCAACAACTGCTGTAATTACACAAATTACAGAACTTAAACAGTGGCAAACAAAGGTGATGTTTAAATCTCTTACATACCAATTTGAAAATGCAATGTGTTTTTGAGGTTTTGGCAGAGGGGTAAAAATTAGACATAGCACTACGTAGAATCTTCCTGCTCTTCTTTGAAATGGCAATTATAGAAATCTTCATGTCTCTGTGAACAGTGTAATGTCTATTTCTTATTTTTCTGTATTTTTGATCGTGGATTGAAATGGGAAAAGAACACTTACATCTTTTGAAGGATTGTTGCACATTTTAAAAGTCATCTGACACTTAAGTTGTGTGAGTGGGTGGGGTGGGGTGGGGGTGGGGAAGAGAGGTCATATAGTGGAGGTAGTCTGCAGAGAAGCTGGAGCCAAGTACAAACAGAGCTAGTTACCAATGACAAAGGTCTTTCACCTGCCAACAACTACGTGATTGCCTCCCAGTGAGCAACTTAGGGTTGGGAGTGTTTAGGAGAAGCCATCAGAACTCCATAAGGGGAGCAGCAATTGCTTTTCTCTGCAGTAAAGACAACCTTAAACTTGAAGAAAGCCAATTTATTTTGCCATCAGTTGTTGTAAGCTTTGGCTTTTAACCAGTAGGCCAGGAGTTTTGTATGTGAACCAGCCAAAAATGTCTGCACTCATGTGCATGTATTTAAGGAAGGAGAATCAGGAAGCAGCATTTACTGACAAGCCAAAAGGACCATATCAGCAAACTATGTGAACAGAAACCATTCCAACTGCCTCCCCAGTTTCTGTTTCTCTGCCCATCATACTTGCTTTATGTTTCTGATTGTGCACATGTGTACATGCAAGTATAAGGGGAGCTTGAAAAGCAAGTTAGTGTGTTTTAACTAGTCAAGATATATGTCAATGGTTCATACTAGTTTCTCTGTAGCTGGAATCTATTTACTTGTAATAAATAATTATTCCTGTCAAGTACACAAACCTGGCCCATGCTTTCAGTCAACCTGGGCCTAAAAGACGGTAAATTGAGGGATTTTGCACACTCTTCAAAAGCTTAACAATGACTCCTGAGGTTTGATTTTCAGCACACTCGTCAATTTGAAATGCAGTACCTTCAATAGTGCAGCACTTCTCAACGGAATAGTGAAGTGTCAGCCTAGATTTCATGTCAAGTCTCTGGGGTTGGGCTTGAACTCAAAAACATCAAGTGTTACTAACAACCATACCATTAGTCGTGGTTCAAAGGTGAAGAATAGGGTATTTGGGATACTTTCCGCTGTCTTTCCCCCACCATGTCTCATCCTTTCACCAAACCCTCAGCGAACCGGGGAGGGGACTCCAATCTGAAATTCACACTTCTTAAAATGATAAGCTGTCGTCATTAAAAAAAAAACAATTATAATGAAAGTGTAACAAAGTGACTAGAAGAGGAAAAGATGAAACTTAGCAAGATGGGGTAAAAGTAAATAGGAGAAAGTGAAGACTGCAGATGCTGGAGATCAGAGCTGAAAAATGTGTTGCTGGAAAAGCGCAGGTCAGGCAGCATCTAAAAAGCAGGAGAATCGATGTTTCGGGCATAAGCCCTTCTTCAGGACTGAGGAGTTAAAGTAAATAGACAACTTCACAATTTAAAAGGGCCAGCAACAGATTTGGGACAGGGTAAACTGATAAAACAAGCAGAGATGCAGGAAAGTTTAAAATTGGACTTAAGAACAAATTTTAATGTAAACAAAATAACATTGCACCCTGGGTTTTGAAATTGTTCATGGGAGTTATTCGATGGTAAATCACAAGGAGACAATGCAGCAAGGTAATACAATTACAGCGTTGAAACTTGTACAGGTAAAAATTCTTAGCAATTGCTACGCTGATATTTATAACTGGGGTGGTGGTGGGGGAGGCAAAACAAAAGCACATGGCAATCTGACAGGGCTGTTACAAGTTAACTTTATATTTCTAGGAGGCTCTGCTGATTGAAGAAAATGTAACTAAAAACAAAATGGTTGGCCTACATATTGGAACTCGTAGTGCAATAATTAAATATTGCCAAAAATGAGATGTAGAAGCTTTTGGTCTTTACTCATCAGGACCAGAACAAGAATGCCAAATTTCAAACAATCACGTGCATCACAGGGAGCAAGAGTGCTGATTAGTTGGCAAGCGAATGATGATAAGCAGAGGTGTTGCCATGGAGAACGTAATGAGGAATGACAGACTCCACAAGCTCCGGCATATTTTTTAGAAGTGCAAAGCTTAAATACAATCCTTTTGTTCGCAGAGACCAATCAGCAATCTTATCACTGTGGGACAATTGTTGTGATCATTTGAAATTTGACATTCTTGCATTTGCTCTGAGGAATACAAGACAAGAGCCTTCAGCAACATTTCTCTTTCAGTCTTGATCTCAAATTTCAAAAGGGTATGAGCCATAACATGAAAATATCAACATTTCCAGAAAATGCCTGCATTAAGTTCCAAGCATCATTGTCAACAAAAAGACCTGTATAGGAATTGCAAGACAACTTGGTGAGAGTCTACTGCCACTGTTTTCAGTTCATTATTGTAATGAAGCAAGCTGAACTCAGCTTGAAAATACACCATCACGCCTCATACTGCGTCATTCCTCTATTGATCATAAGATCTTACCACAGTGAGTATTCATTCGAAACATAATGCCTGTTTTCTCTATAAAAGAGCTATCCTAGCATCCCACTTCACTCCTGCTCTTTCCACTTAGTAAATTTTCCTTATTCAAGGATCTACTTGTTCCCTTCTGAATATTATTAATGAATCTTCTTCCAAAATGCTTTAAATGAAAACGTATTTCAGATCACAACTGCAGTGTAAATACTAATTCTCCCTCTGGCTCCATTGCCAATTAATTTATCTGTATCTTTCTATATTGGCAGGAGTATTTATCACTAGTTCATCCTCTGTCAACACTGCTCATAATTTTGAAATTCTGTCAAATCCTTCCTTAACCTTTTCTTCTCCAGAAAGAGCAAATTAGTTTCTTTGATCTACTCCCTTCCAAAATTGGGGACTGCAGAATTGAATTTAATACTCTGGAGTAAAAAAAAAGTCGCTGAAAAAGCACAGACAGCATCCGAGGTGCAGAAGAATCGACGATTCAGACACAAGACCTTCATCAGCAATGTGGGGATTGGACAGGCAGAGGAGAAGGGGGCTGAGAAATAAATAGGAGAATGGGGTGGGTGGGAAGAAGGTAGCTGGGAAGGTGATAGGTGGATGCAGGTGGGGCGGGGTGCAATTATGATAGGTGGGAAGGAAGATGCACAGGTGGGACAGGTCAAGAGGGTGGTGCTGAGTTGGAGGGTTGGATCTGAGATGAGGTGAGGAGATTTGGAAAGTAGTGAAGTTGACATAGATGCCATGTGATTGAAGGACCCAAAGTTGGAAGATGAGGTGTTCTTCCTCCAGTTGTCAGGTGGCTTGGATTCACCCTAAGCTACAGGGTGGTGAGGTTGTTGAGCGAGTGTGACCAGAGATGTTCCCTGTATGCACCACGAGTTGGTGTTCTGTCCCCCAATATAGAGAAACCACATTGAAAGCAACAGACACAGTAAATGAGGAAGCTCAGGAAAATCTCTGCCGGGAGTGAAAAGATCCTTTGGGGCCGCAGACAGAGGTGAGGAGGGAGGTGTGGATGCAAGTTTTACACCTCTTGTGGCGGCAAGGGAAGGTACCAGGTGTGAAGAGTGAGTTGGTGGGGAACATGGACCTAATGAGGGAGTTACAGAGGAAATGGTCTCTGTGGAACGCAGATAGGGTAGGGGAAGAAAATATGTCTCTGGTGGTGTGGTCTGATTGTCGGTGGTAGAAATGGTGAAGGATATTACGCTCTATCTGGAGATTAGTGGGGCAGAAGGTGAGGACCAGGGGCTCTATCCTTGTTGCTGTTGGAGGGGGAAAGAGATCAAGGGCAGAGGTGTGGGAAATGGAGGAATTGCACTGGAGAGCATGGCTAATCACGTGGGAGGGGAATCCTAGAAATAGGAGGCCAGCTGGGGTGTCTGAGTGAAACTGCTCCTCCTGGGATCAGGCATAAGCCCTTTCTGAAGAAGGGCTTATGCCCGAAACCTCGATTCTCCTGTTCCCTGGATGCTGCCTGACCTGCTGCGCTTTCCCAGCAACACATTTTCAGCCCTCCTGGGATCAGATACAGTGGAGGCATTGAATGTAAGGGATTGTAAGGGAGGTGATGTAGTCCAGGTAGTTGTGGGAGTCAGTGGGTTTGAAATAGTGTGAAGCGGTCACAGGAGATGGAGACAGAGAGGTCCAGGAAGGGGAGGGAGGTGTCCGGGATGGTCCAGGTTAACTTAAGGTCAGGGAAGGTGTTAGTGAAGTTGATGAACTGTTCCACCTCCTCCTGCAAGTTCTGGGCCTCCTCCACCGCCAAATCCAAGCCACTCGACGACTGGAGAAAGAACACCTCATCTTCCGTCTTGGCACCCTTCAACCATACAGCATCAACGTCGACTTCACTAGTTTCCAAATCTCCCCTTCCACTACCTCATCCCAGATCCAACCCGGCACCAGCTTCTTGACCTGTCCTACCTATCTGTTCCACTCTCCCCACCAACCTATCACAATCATCCCCCAACTGCAGCCACCTATCACTTTCCCAGCTACCTTCACCCATCCCCAACCCCACCCTTCTATTTATCTCTCAGCCCCCTTCTCCCCTCACATTCCTGATGAAGGGCTTACTGCCAAAATGTTGACTCACCAGCTCCTTGGATGCTCCATGACCTGCTGTGCTTTTCCAGCCCCACATGTTTCGACTCCGACTCTCTAGCATCTGCAGTCCTCACTTTCTCTTAGTCTCTGTAACACTCCTGGGGCCTAACCAGTGAGTTATAAATGTTCAGTGTAATGTCATCGCTTTTGAAGTCTACACGTGAATCCAAGGATCCCACAGACTAATTTGAAAACCTTATCAACCTGCCTTGCCACTTCCAAACAGCAACTTGCACTTCCAAACAGCAACTTGCACTTATAATATAGTTGAACATATCTGAACATACCACAGGGCCTTTGATAAGAGTGCTATAAAAGTTGACATGAGCCATAAAATGATAACTGTTTCTAAAATATCCAACTGGATTCAAAATTGGCTTGATGGTGGGAAACAAGAGGATGGTGGAAGATTGTTTTTTGGACTGGAGGCTTGTGATCAGTACCGAGTCCACTTTTGTTTGTCATTTATATAAATTATTTGAAATAGAATATAGGTGGGATGTTGGTAAGTTTAGTAGACAGTGAAGGTGGTTATTTAAAATTACAAGGAGCTCTTGACAACTGGGTCAATGAGCTAAGAGGTGGCGGAGTTTAATTTGGATAAATGTGAGGTATTGCGTTTTGGTAAAAGAAACAAGGGCAGGACTTGTACAATTACTGGTCAGACCCCAAGGAGTACTGTAGAACAGAAAGAGCTAGAGGTTCAGGTACATAATTATTTGAAATTTGCATCACATATAGACAGGGTAGTTAAGGTGGTGTTTAACACGCTTGCCTTCATTACTCAGATCTTTGAGTATTAAAGTTGGGACATCACGTTGAGCTTGGATAGGATATTGGAGAGGTCTCTTTTGCAGAAGCGTGTGCAGTTTAGGTCATTGTGCTACAGGAAAGATATTATTAAATTTAGAAAATATTTACCATGATGTTTCTCGTAATGGAGGGCTTGAGTTATAAAAATTTGCTAGATAGGCTGGGATTTTTTTCATGGGGGGGGGGTTGACTTATGAAGGTTTATAAAATCAGGAGAGGCATAGATAAGGTGAATAGCAAGGTCACTTTCCCTAGGGTATGGAGATGGTGATGCTACAGAAGAGGAAGGTGATCGTGGTCAAAAAGAATACAGGCACATTACATATGGTCTTGTCCAGCTTCAGAAAGCAATCAAGGACACTAAGAGAAAGAAGGAGAATTAGACCATCCAACCCATCTAGTCTGGTTCACCATTTGATCATGGCTGATGTTTCTCAACCCCATTCTCCTTGTAACCCTTGATCCCTTTACTAATCAAGAACTCATTTCTTAAAGAC
This sequence comes from Chiloscyllium plagiosum, assembly GCF_004010195.1. Taxonomy (NCBI): domain Eukaryota; kingdom Metazoa; phylum Chordata; class Chondrichthyes; order Orectolobiformes; family Hemiscylliidae; genus Chiloscyllium; species Chiloscyllium plagiosum. The sequence continues at coordinate 2,934,684 of NC_057727.1, forward strand.
ACAGAATGACTTGGCCTCCACAGCATTCTACAGTAATGAACTCCACAGATTCACCACCCTCTGGCTGAAGAAATGCCTCATTGCAGTTCTAAAGAGTCATCCCTTCACTGAGGCTGTGCCTACTCTCTCTGACTAGCGAAAACATGTTCTCCACATCCATTATGTTCAGGTGTCTCAGTTTACTTTAAGTTACAATGAGATCCCCCTCATCCTTCTAAACTCAGAGTACAGAGCCACTGTTCTCAACCACTCCTCATGTGACAAGCCCTTTATCCCAGAAATCTTTCTTGTAGGGCTCCTTTGGAACCCTGCAACGTCAGTACATTCTTCCTTAGATGCAGGGACCAAAACTGGTCACGGTATTTCAAATGCAGTCTGAGCAGAGCCTTCTATAGCCTCATCAGCATATCCCTGCTCTTGTATTCTAGCTCTCTTGAAATGAATGCTGATATTGCACTTGCTTTAACTGCCAGTTTAAGAAAATCCTGAACAGGAATAAGCTCCAGTTTTCTAAAGCCTTTCCCCCCATTTCGCAAATAATCTACGCTTCTATTCTTCCTACCAAAGTGCACAGCCTCACACTTTCCTACACTTGATTCCATCTTTCACTTCTTTGCCCACTCTCTGAGCCAGTTCAAGTTCTTCTGCAGCCTCCTCCTTATTACAATCTGTTCCCCCAGCTACCCTTGTATCATCTGCAAACGTCGCAAAAAAGCTGTCAGTCCTTCCTCTAGACCCTTAAATTTATAATGTGAATAGTTGTGGTTCCAACATTGACCCCTGCAGAACTCCTCTCATCAACGGCTGCCATCATGCAAAAGACCCTTTTATCCCTACTCTCTGCCTTCTGCCAGTCAGCCAATCCTCTATCCATGCCAATACTTTGCCTCTAACACCATATGATGATTGTAATAGTGCATTTCTTACATGCCTTTTCTATTTCCTGCTCCACATCCTGACTACTGCTGGGAGACCTACACACAACTCCCAAAGAGAACATTTTTTTCTTTTGAAGCTCCTCAACTCTATGCACACAGATTCTGTGCCTTCCAACTCTATGTCACTACATGCTATCAAAATAAATTTCTTACTAGCAAGGCAACCCCATCCCTTTGTCTGTCCTTTCGATGGGACATGTACTCTTGGATAGTTAGTTCTCAGTCCTGATTCCCTTGCAGCCACATCTCTGATGCCCATAATCGTACCCATCAATTTCAATCTGCACTAAAAGCTCATTTGCCTTGCTTTGTATGCAGTGTAGATTAAGTACAACACCTTCAGTCCTGTGTTGACTGTCCCCTTCCTTATCTGCCATACCTGAAGTTACATTCCTGAGCTTTTTCAAACTCTCTGTCATATTACCTGTTCTGGAAACTAATAAGCTCTGCGGAGCCCCCCCCCAACCGCACCTTTAACTTTCTCCATAATTTTCCAAGCAACTGATTCCACCCATTGTTTAGTTAAGAACCCTATCCACGCAATTCGCCAAGACTCTGGTCCCAGTATATTTCAGGTGGAGCCCATTGCATTGGAACTGCTCCCTCTTTCCACAGTAATGGTGCCAAGACATCATGAATTCAAACTTGTTTCTCCCAAGCATTTACCTCTTTAGTAGTTGTCGACCATGTGCCAATTACCTTGTGGTTCATTACAACCTTTTTGGTTTTGCTTTTTAAATTTATTCCCTAGCTACTCATATTAGCTCAGCAGAACCGCTTTCCTGGTCTATTTATATCACTAGAGAGGGATGAAGTCAGCATGGGTATGATATTTACATACACCAACAACAACCTTGTGTTCTGCTACACATCTCTAATTTGGAAAATACCTAACAGCAGATTATCACTGCAACTCCATAACCCAAGGAAAGGTCCGGATTAATGCCTTTTCAGCTTTCACAGTTTCAGCACCTTACAACTTGCACAATTTGACTTGGTAGGAAATAAAATTCACCAAGACTTTTAACTTCTAATCTGGATCCCAGCTTTTAAAACTTCTATGATAAAAGGTTTTTATAATCAAATGCATTACCTACATATAAGTAGGAGGGAAAGTCAGACACTTGGTAGGAAAGGGTATGTGGGTTTCAGGGAGAAGGGACTGCATAAATTGACCAGACTAGCTCAAGCCATACAAAATAAATAACAATTCAAGTTCACTTGTGCTGTCATCAATGCCACGTTCTTAAAAATCAATACACTTTGGTGTATTGCTTTGTGCCGCCAAAGACCCATGTAAACAGTGGTTCATGAAAAACTGCAAATGTTCGTGTAACTTCGACAGTAAGGATCAATTGGCATGAACTGGGACTATGAGAAATTAATTGCAACTTGCAGTAATAAGCTCTTATTTAGAGCATCCTCAGAAGCAATGCAATAATATTTATGTCTAGGAATATTAAGCTAACTATTTAAAAAACATATTTAGACGGTAGCACAGAGGAACTGAATTAGCCCATACACAACACAAGACATCATACAACAGCCCGAATGAGGCAACTTTAAATTGGAAATGAAAAACCAAATCGAGCACTCAACAAAAACCCTTCAGCAACTGTGGATATCACACCGACTGCAGTTAGCTTAACAAAACCAACCAACCAAATATTCCAACGCGCGTTAACAAAACTGCAATATGAATTTTGGAACTCGCTCAACGAAAACAAAAATCTGAAAACAGTGCGAGATTAATATCTACCGCTTCGGGGGGGCGGGGAGGATAAAATGATGCCTCAGAATTTTTTTTTAAAAAGGTTCAAAAGGTAAGGAGGATTGGATTTCAAACTTGTGTGTGTGTGTTTTTTTTTCCCGGCTTCCTTTATTGCAGGAGGATGTTGAAATGCCTTTTAAAACCTCCCTGGACACATGATGAAGCTTTAGAAGCTCCTTCCCCTGACAACCGAGCAGAAATGGCGCCCTGTTTGTACACATTACACAGAGAGAGGGAAAAACACTGCCACTGGGAAGGGAAATAAAAACAGACTCGGCACAGCAAACATTAACTTTTAAAGGTGGCGAGGTAAACAAAACGGGGTCGGGTTTCTTTTATTCGTTAAAAACATTGGAGAACCGCCTCACACCGAGATAAAATCAAGACACTGATCGACCGGGCGCCGCCATGTCGAGTTCCCTTCACAAACGGAACCGGCGGAAAAGAGGGTTTGACATTTCTCAATAATTTAATGAACACATCCAACCCCTTAGGCTTCCCTCTACCGTGAAAATCCTGAGAATGGGGCAAACAAGAAGGAAAAAACCTGTGCAGAGATGTGCAACAAATACCAATTCTCGATATTGCTGCAATTTTAAATTCACAACATTGCACGGACTGAAAACAAATTGTCGTGTAGTAGACACCAAAGCGGGCAGTTTATTTTCCTTTAGATGAAGCCGGGGGGGCGGGAATGCAATTCACGGGATCGCCTCAGGTCGAAATTCGCCGACATTTACCTCAGGATGTGTTTATTAAACACGCGAGAATTTACAGGGAGACGGATATTATTTTCTTCCCAGAAGTAAACAGTCATAATAATTGTTATTACTTGAGTGCGTGAGGGGAGAGATTTGGCGCCAAAAGGCGCGCTCCGGACGGGAGAGCGGGCGCGCGGCAGCCATTTTGAGGCGGACCCCCGGGGGAGGGGCAGAGCGGCAGCATTCAGTCCGCTACCCGGTCTGTGTGTGTGTGCGTGTGTGTCTCTCTCTCTCACACACATTATATCTGTATTTTGGTCTCTCTGCCCCTCTCCATCTTCTCACCCTTCCCACTTTCCTCACCCGTTTCCCTCCCACCACTTCCCTCGCTGCCGCCATTTTGGCAGCGATGGCCCGGCGCGCGCGCGCACTCGCCCCTTCCAAACCCCCCGCCCCTCCTCCTCCTCCTCCTCCCACGTCTGTTGTCCGGAAGGTGGGGGTGGGGAGGGAGAGGAGCTGCTGAAGGCAGACGCGAGTTACGAGAAGAAAACACATCACGGGCTATATCGTCATTTATTTGTATCTACCTGAATTGTAAACGTGCAGCTCGTCCACGATCCCTTCGTTGCCCCCGCCGAAAACAACCATCAGCTCTTTGATAGAGACGGCGCGATGGCCGTGGCGAGGCCGGGGGACCGGCCCGCTCGAGTTGGTTACGCGCTTCCATTTCAGTATGGGAGCCGCCATCTTGGCGCCGCTTTCCCCGAAAAGGCGGCGGGCGAAGAAGAACGGAGCCCGGATGTTGTCAGCGCAGGACCCTTCCCCACTGACAAAGACCCACGATCAGGGCTGCCCTAATCGTCCGCCTGCAACACTTCGCCCGGGGAACTATTCCGGTCGAATCCCCTGTCCTTATTTCTTTCTCTTAAATTAAAAATAAACATTTTCGTATGAGTTTAAAAGCCTTATTGAGGCAGCGTTCACTTTCTTTTGGCAGGTTCCTTTTTTCTCCGCCGGCAAACATTCCGGACAACTAAACAGTGGCGGGGTTGGTACGGTGGAATGCCCGGATGTCAGATAGGTCTTCCCCCCAGGGTGGGGTTGGGAGGATTTCTGTCTTTTTTTGGAGGTGGTTGTTGGTCTCACGTGGGTGAAAAATAATGTTCTTCTAAGTTGTAGATTTTATAAGCCCAGTCATATTGTGAAAATAACACGAATTGAACAATAATTCAGTGACAGGCAATTTCTGCAGACACCGAAAGACAAGTGACGAATCCCCGGATGATCGAAATACCAAATAGGGAAAGACAGCAGTATATATATATATATATATATTAAACTCCAAATAATTTAAGCAGAAATAAAGTTTTAAAGACGGCTCTACTAAGTACACGTTCCAGTGAAAATATTCCTTGATAGAATAGGCTAATACATTAGCCACCTATAAAAAGGCTGGCCACAAGAAGACCTTAATGTTAAACAAAACATTTGTTTAAAATGATTTGGCTTTTTTTTTAAAAGAAAGATTTATTTACGTGGGAATTTACACAGTTTAATACGTATTAACCAGACAAATGCTTCTTTTGCAATCAGGCGTAGGAGTTAGTCAGCTCATTCTTGGGTCCAGTTGAGACACTCGGCTGAACTTGACCAGTCGGAATGGTATATATCTGTTCACTTGGGGGGGGAAAGAAACATATAAATGCTGGTGTCCGGTGCTAAAATGCTTTCAACTCAGTGAAGTATCTTTCCATAATGTAGTTATAATTATAACGAGGCGTGGTCACCAGTTTGAAGGCGGTATGATCTCACAAAACGTAATAAATATCCAATACTTGTCCTGAGTCAGAAGGTCATGAGTTCAAATCCGAATCCAGGAACGAAAACAAAAATCAAAGCTGACACTTCTAGTGCATTACCTGCGGTACTCAGAGGTGCTGTCTTTCGAATGAGATCAGTCAGACGAGGCCCAATCGTTTGAATGGACAAAGATCCCAAGGTGCTATATTGAAGAACAGTGCAAATGTTCTTGTCAGTATTTATCCTTCAATCAGCATCAGGAAATTAGTTAGTTGTCACTTGCCCCAGGAGCTTGCAGAGGGCGATTGGGTTTTGCATCACCAACATTACAGCAGTGACTCCACGTCCAACACTTACATTGTTTACTAAGCAGTTTGGAATGCATTAGTTGCTAAATGTGATGCATAAGTAAAAAGACTTTTCTTTTGAGTATTGTTTTTGTGATGTTTGAATGATAAATATTGGACAGCATACAAATAGGAGGAACAATCCTAAACCCATATAGGGACACATCCTTTTAAACACACTCGTATTTGACACACCAAAGGGAACATGTATATGGAGTACCGCAGGAGATGGGAGAGGTCGTCAATGAATATTTCACTTGTGTTTACCGTGGAGAAAGACATGAAGACTTGGGGAAGTTAGCGGTCACATCTTAAGGGCACTCTATGTCACAGTAGAGGTGGTGTTGGACATATTAGAATGTATGAAGGTGGATAAATCTGCTGGTCTCCTGACCAGATATGTGCAAGAACACTGCAAGAGACTGGAGAAGGAATTTCAGGGGCCCTGGCTGACATTTCTGCACCAGTATTAGACCAGTTGAGGTCCCGGAAGACTGAAGAGTAACAAATATTGTGGCCTTTTCAGGAAGGGCTGCAAAGAAAAACCTGGGAACTATAGACCAGTGAGCTTAATATCTGTAGTGGATAAGTTACTTGAGAAGAATCTGAGATATGGGCCAGGTGCTGGCAGGTGGGACTAGATTGGGTTGGGATATCTGGTCAGTTGAGGTCCCGGAAGACTGAAGAGTAACAAATATTGTGGCCTTTTCAGGAAGGGCTGCAAAGAAAAACCTGGGAACTATAGACTAGTGAGCTTAATATCTGTAGTGGATAAGTTACTTGAGAAGAATCTGAGATATGGGCCAGGTGGTGGCAGGTGGGACTAGATTGGGTTGGGATATCTGGTCGGCATAGATGGGTTGGACCAAAGGGTCTGTTTCCATGCTATACATCTCTATGACTATCAGAAATTGCAGCAGGACCTTGGCCAGCTGGGGAAATGGGCTGAGAAATGGCAAATGGTGTTTAATATAGATAATTGCGAAGTTGTGCATTTTGGAAAGTCAAATCAAAATAGGAGTTTTGTGGTGAACGGTAGGGTCTTAAGGAGTGTAGTGGAACAGAGGGACTTTGGAGTTCAGATACACGGTTCTCTGTAAGTGGACTCACAGGTAGACAGAGCAGTGAAGGTGGTTTTTGGCACACTGGCCTTCATCAGTCAGGGCATCGAGTATAGAAGTTGGGAAGTTATGTTGCAGTTGCACAAGATGTTGGTGAGGCCGCATTTGGAGTAATGTGTTTGATCACCTTGCTTTAGGAAGGAAGTTATTAAACCATAAAGAAATTTACAAGGATGTTGCCAGGATTCAATGATTGATTTATAGAGAGAAGACAAGCAGCTAGGATTCTTTAGAGTGTAGGAGACTGAGGGGGGCATTTTGTAGAGGTGTACAAGATCATGAGAGGCATGGATAGGGTGAATGCACAGTCTTTTTCCCAGGACTGGGGAATAGCAGACTAGAGGGCATCAGTTTAAGGTGAGAGGGGAAAGAATAAAAGGCAACCCAAGGGTCAACTTCTTTGGTAGTGAGTTGGAATGAGTTACCGGCAGAACTTGAAGTGGGTACATTAACAATATTTAAAAGCCATTTGGATAAATACATAGATAGGAAAGGTTGAGAAGGATATGGGCCAAGTGCAGGGAAATAGAGTTAGCGTAGGTGGATATTTTGGTTGGTATGGACCAGTTTGGGCCAAAGGCCATGACTCTATAGTACGAGACCACAGAGGGATTTGAAAACAAGAGTGATTATGTACCAACTTAGCCCTTTAACTCAGCTTTATCTGGTATGTACACAAACTAGGAAATAATCAAATTTAAATGTCTGACAATTCTGAGCATTAAAAATCCAGGAGCTGGTTCGAATCTTAGGACAACGGATGTGAAAATACTTCAAGGGCTCTCTCTAGTGGTCTAATTGGTAAATGCATCCAGCAGTGAGATCAGAAACACAAGGAATCCATTATTCTCAAGTCAGAAATAAGTTTTGACTCTAAAATGATTAATAAACAAACAAATTTTTATATTTAATTGATTGCACTACCAAGTACCTACATGCCATTTTTACTTTCAAAGCAACGGTTTCCTATTTTTCTATCCATAAACGCAGCCTGAACTGCTTAATATATCCAGCACTTTCTGCTTACATTTTAGATTTCCAGCATCCACAGTATTTTTCACATTTTAAAAATCCATGTGTTATTTTTGGCCTGTACACTGTCACTGTTTATTACTTGGGACTATGGCCAAATGTGATCAATTAGAAGATGTGGCATAATCAAGAAGCAGTCAGAGGCATTCAATTTCTTACCTGGAAACAGTAGGAATGGAGGTACTTTTCAATCATTCCCAGGTAAAGGTGACAAGTACCTGACGAGTGTTTGATGGAACAGTCAAGAGTTTCACTCAACCCTAGCCTCTGCCTCCAAGTAACTCGTGTCCCTCCCCCCACCCACACACATACACACCAACTCATTCCTTGCAATGTCATCCCGCTCCGCAAACCTCTTACTGCCATCATGGTAGGTCAGAACAATTTAAAGTTAACTGCATTCTTCATTTGTCCCATTTAAATTGACAATTTCAATCGAATAATTCTGCTTATTTTCCAACAGTTTTCGTTCCTGCCAGTTGTCTTCCCAACTGTTATGCTTGTTTTATGCCAGCTATTTGACTGTAGTCATCATCCTGGGAACAATTGAGCCTGGGCTGATTTGTTTTTCTTTGCCAAGGACAGTTACAGCTTCACTTCCAGCAATTAGCTGACTTCGTATATAGTGGAACTTGGTAATATAGTAGAACTCTCAGACACTTGATCTTTAGGGAAAACTGATGCACTTCACACTGGTAGTGAACAGTCATTTTGCTAGATGGCAGTAACTAATCATTTACACTAACTATACACAAATTACATAGGCTAAGGATTTCGGTTGTGGACTTGTGTGCATCTAATGTCACTGGCAACAATGAGCTAGAGAGAAATCAGCAAAATAAAACAATTTTAACCATCGGTTTTTCAAAGAATAGAAATTCTTGCATTCACCTCGTGCCTTAGGATGTCTTTTGGAGCCAAGCATTTTTGAATTGTACTTACAAATGTAGGAAATAGCAGGAAATTGTGCACAGCAAGAATCCACAAAAGAAATAGCCAGATCAGCCACGATCAAATGGCAGAGCAGACTTGATGGGTTGAATGGTCTAATTCTGCTTCTCTCTCTTATGGGTCTTATGCTTTTTTTTTTAAATAGCAGGGATTCTGGTTTCATCAAAATGCCACAGAATCTAAATGAGTTCAATTGTGAAGTGTATCACTTACTATTCTACAATCAACAGAGGCAAACTATGAAAGTGAATTGCACATTTCTCATCTTCTGCTACCCCAACTCTTTCTGGGTGCTGAGGGCTGCTGGCTGCGGTATTTATGTGCACATACACACGTGTACAATCTCCCATGGTAACTGACTGTTTGTAGACAGCAAGTACTCAACTGACCATCCATCATGTGTGTTAGATGGTACACCTGCTACCAAATCTAAAATGGACCTCAGCTGATCGTTAGACACGCACTTCCCTGCAAAAGCTACTTTACAGCTATCAGATATCTCAAATGTTTCTCTCTTCCTCACTTCAAGCAGACTTCTTGATGCATATGCAGTGTTCAATATGCCTTGAACTATTCCTTCCTACCTCTAACTCAATCCTCCCTCAGATCACCCCAAAGTACAAGAGTGAGAGAGATGGAAATCATCAGAGAGACAGGAAATTTGGTTTTGTTGTACTTTTAATTTTTGCTCCTTCCATTTAAAAAAAAATCTAAGAGTGTTGAAAATTTGTTTTAGACACTGGGTGAGTAGAGTGGGAGAAAGGTAGGAGGGTGGAAGCTGAGTTAGGGTGGGAGAGACCATACCCCAAGGAACAGCCTTGCAGAGCTTTGGAAGTTCCACAAAGATTTGCAGTAAAACAAAACAGCCTTTTCTTATCTGTGTTACAAAAATTTTTTTTTAAAAAATCAAACGATTACAGACTCAGCTCCTCATATTGCATCTTGCTCCATGCCAACAGCCACCCATATTTTCCCCAGCCCTCCCAACCACTGGTGCCCTTTCCAACACCATGTTCTTTTGGCAGCTGCTATCAACACCTCAAACTAGTCAGGGTCAAGGAGAGCAGAGTGCTTGAGAATTGAAAAGAACCATCTCTCCGACATGCCGTAAAAACTTCAATCCCTGAAGCAGTCACTGTCCCTTGACCCATTTATACTTGACTCTTGTTATACATCAAAAGAAAAAGAAACAATTGATTTAATACCATCTGATCTTGCATTTACAGGAGAGGAGGTGATTAATCAAATGCACACAGGGCTTTGCTGATTGCTACTACAAGGTGTCCAGGATAACATCAATCTTGGACACCAGGTCTTGCCGCTTGGAGGACAGCTGTTTGTCGCTGTCTATGTATGCGTCCTTCTTCACTTTGCCAGCCACCAGCCGTTCTGCCTCTTGAGAAGCCTTCAGCGCCAGATCCTTCACCTGGCCATCCAGTTTTTGGATCTCGGCCACCTGTGGAAGAGAATCAGCCAGTGAGCTACGCACAGCCCAAACCTTCCACCTCTCCTGAACAACACCCACCCAACAACACATCATAGCCATCAAGCAAAATGACTGTTCACTACCAGTATGAAGTGAATCAGTTTTCCCTAAAAATCAAGCTCATCCTGCCAGAGTCACCAACACTTGGAATATCATGTGCAGTTCCGGTTGCCCTATTATAGGAAAAATACGGAGGCTTTGGAGAGGGTGCAAAGGTTTACCAGGATGCTGCCTGGACTGGAGGGCTTGCCTTATGAGGAGAGGTTGGCTAAGCTCGGACCTTTGTCGCTGGACAGGAGGAGGAAGAGAGGTGACCTGATCGAGGTATACAAGGTAATGAGAGACTTGGTTGGAGTTAATAGCCAGACACTTTTCCCCAGGGCAGGATTGACTGGTACAAGGGGTCATAGTTTTAAGATATTAGGAGGAAAGTATAGAGGAGACGTCAGAATTAGGTTCTTTATGCAGGGAGTTGTGAATGCACGGAATGCATTGCCAGTGGTGGTAGTGGAAGCAGAGTCATTAGGGACATTTAAGTGACTGCTGGACATGCACATGGACAGCAGTGAATTGAAGGGTGCGTAGGTTAGGTTATTTTTAGATTAGGAATAATCCTCAGCACAACATTGTGGGCCAAAGGGCCTGTTCTGTGCTGTACTTTTCTATGTTCGATGATAACTATTAATGGAACAAAACACCCCAAGTGGGAACAAAAGGTGGTTCTCATGGAGAAAGGGAGCTCAGAGAAGATGAAGGGAGATAGGAGACAATGTGAATTCCAGGTTGAGCAGAAAAGAACCATTTAGTAGAGTTTGGCAATAATGACCTAGGGAAAGGAAGGAAGGAAGCGACAAGTTCTCACTCTCAGTAAGACAAGTCCATGAGTTCCTCTCACGTCGATCAGCATACAGAAGGAAGAGGACAGTGTGATTTAAGGAGTTGGCTTGTATTAAAGAGAAACCAGGATGTACTTCTGCATTCCAGGATGATCCCACTAGTCATCTATAGACCCTTACAGTAACTACAAACACAAGACAAATGTTGGGTGCTTGTAAAAAAGGCGTGGCGATAATCATGAGCGACTTCACATATAAACTGGAAAAATCAAAATGTTAATGGTAGCCTGGACGAATGGATCATTGAATGCTTGAGAGTGTTCTCAGAGCAGCATATTGTGGGACTAACCAGGGAATAGGTTACATTAGACTTGGTATTATATAATTAGATACATATTATAACATAGGGGTACTTGACGAAATTGCAATTACTAATAAAAAGGCACTGAGCAAAATGATGGAGCTGCAGACTAATAAATTTCTGGGTCCTGACCATAACTTCACCATAGGGTCTTCAAAAAGGTAGATATAAAGGTAAAAGATGCATCAATGTTAATTTTCCAAAATTTGCTTGACTCTGGAAAGGTTCCATTAGACTGGAAAGTAGCAAACTGAATCCCTCTATTCAAGGCGGGAGGGAGGCAGAAAACAGGAAACTATGGCCAGTTTTCAGTTAGCTTAATGTCTATTGTAGGGAAGATGTTAGAATTATTAAAGAGATTGTGACTGTGCTCCTGGAAAAACTCAAGGTAAGTAGGAAGAGTCAGCACGGTTCTCTGTGGAGGAGAGGGGAAGCCAGTGGACATATTCTACCAGAGTTTCAGAAGGCTTCTAACAAGGTTTCACATAAAAAAAGGATCATTGCACAGAATAGAAACAAATTGTGTAGGGGATAGAGAGAGAAGTCCCCCATCAACCTGTGCTGGGCCCTCACTTTTTAAATAACTTTACATTAATGACTTAGATAAGCGAAGGTATGATACCTACATTTGCTGGATGACAGGGATAGGTAGGAAGATACATTATGAAGACACAAGATTGCAGTCCAGTATAGATAGGTTGAGTGGGCAAACATCTGACAGAAAAAGAGTATCATGTGACAATAATGCCTCACAGCGCCAGAGACCTGGGTTCAATTCCCGCCTCAGGCGACTGACTGTGTGGAGTTTGCACGTTCTCCCCCTGTCTGCGTGGGTTTCCTCCCACAGTCCAAAGATGTGCAGGTCAGGTGAATTGGCCATGCTAAATTGCCCGTAGTGTTAGGTAAGGGGTAAATGTAGGGGTATGGGTGGGTTGCGCTTCGGCGGGTCGGTGTGGACTTGTTGGGCCGAAGGGCCTGATCCACACTGTAATGTAATCTAATCTAATAAGAAAGCAGAGTATTACTAAAATGGAGAATAACCCACTGAAGTTTGATGTGCAAAGCGATCTGTGTTCTAATACATAAAAGTCACACAAAACATTACTATGCAAGTACATCAAGTAATTAAGACTAACGGAATACTATCCTTATTACAGGAGGAATTGAACATTACAGGTAAGAGGTTATAAAGGATATTGGTAAGATCATATCATGAATACTATGCGTAGTTTTGTCACTTATGTTTTGGAGGCAGGAAATTAACTAGCTTGATCCCTGGAACAAGCAGATTGTTTCATGAGTAAAGGTTGGACAGACTGATCTTGTTTTCATTGGAGTTTAGAAGAGTTGATGACTTGATTGAAGTACACCAGATCCTGAACAATCTTGACATGGTGATTGTGAAAGGGATGGTTCCTCGTGGGTGAGTTCAGAACTAGGGTGCACTCTCAAAATAGGGGTTTGCCATTTTAGGACAGATGAGAAGAATATTTTCCTCACAGCACTGAGACTCTTTGGAACTTTTTGCCTCAAAGCAGTGGAGGTGGGTCATTAAGTATTTTTAAAGGCAGAGATAGATAGACCTTGCATAACAAAATTCCAAGTTATCAGTGGGCAAGTAGGATTCAAAACATAAACTGATCAGCAATAACCATTATGAATGGCAGAGTAGGTTTGAGTGGCTGAACAGCCTATCTTAATTCAATATGTTCATATGATCCTGTTAAGAATCATTTTGAATACAGCTGGACTGGAGAATACATAGTGAAAAACCGTCCTCCAAACAAGGGATCCGCAGCCTTCGAAGAGTGAAAGACAGTATACAAAGTAGATTTCTTTCATTCCCTTGCCTCCCCCAATGAATTCAATGGGCTTTAGGATTTAACTTCAGAAATAATGTAGATTGAAAAAAATGTGTTGCTTAGTTTCCTAATAAATCAGCTCATTAAAAACTAGCAATTACCTGTCTCTGGAGTGTTATGGGACAGCGTGGAAAGGGCTTTACTTTCAGGTTAAAAGAGTAGATGTCCCATTCTGTCTTGTTCTGGGTGGGTTTGATGGAGACAGTGTTGAGGGAGCTTTACTTTTAGTTTACATCTACTTTAAAAGAAGAGTAGAAAAGCTTTGCATATGACCCCACTGTGTCCCTCTCCTGGGAGTGTTTGAATGAGGACTGTGTCACGGGAGCATTACTTTCAGTTTAAAATAGTAGAGAGGAAAGCTTTACTCTTACCTAACCCTGTACTTTAACTGTCCTGGGAGCATTTGATGGGGGCAGCATACAAGAAGCTTTATTTGCAGTTTAAAAGGGGAAGCTTTACTCTGTATCTAACCCTGTGCTGAACCTGGCCTTTAAATGATGGAAGCGTGACTTCAGTAATGTATCCCAGGTTACACGAAGCACAAATCTCTTACCTTCTCAGCCAGATCTGATCCTTCAGCCTTTAGCTTGGATTGCAGGGAGCTTATGTCAGCAGAAAGCCCTCGATGTTCTGTCTCCAGGGTCTTGCGGCCACTGTTCAGTGTGCCAACATCCCTCGACTGCTTGTATTTATTCACAGCTTCTTCAAAATGGCGATACAATCCCAGTCTCTTGTTCACCAAAGTCAGAACCTGCTCTGTAATTGATGCCACCTTCATTCTGGCTTCTGCAGCTGGGTCCTGCATGGGCAAGAGTGTGGAAACAAGTGAGAAATAAAACAAAAGAAAGAAACGTTGCTTGCAATGTTTAAAATAAAAACTGTGCGCTTCAAATTGGCCTGCCTGTAATTTAATGTCTCCATAGGCTCTAGAAACGAGGAGGAAGAATATTAAAGAGAACAAAGCTAATTCTGATTCAGCAAGTTTAAGGTGTGGTGATGCAATCTTAGAAATTAACAATACAACCTTTATCATAGTAAATATCCCCAAGACAACTCTCAGGAATGGCAGTAGTTGGAGTGGGAGGAGCGATAGCGAGTACCAGAGACCTGACGGGAAGGTAAATTTGTAGAGCGCCCACTGAGCAGGAGCAGGCACAGGACTGCTGGGTAAGTGAAGCTTTATATTTTGGTGGTTGCTTTACCCGAAACACTACTTAGGTCATGTCTCCCACCTGTCTTCCTCCTCTAACCAAAAAAAGGTTCTGTACGCCAATTGGTAAGTTGACTGGTTTCTTTTTTTTACTTTTTAAGTAATTTCGTTGGGAATTTAGAATACTGTGAATGGAAGTTAGGGCAGTTGAATATTCCTCCTGCAGAATGTGGGAGGTAAGGGTCACCAATAGTGCTCCTGCTGACTGCATCTGCAGGAAGTGCACCCAATTCCAGCTCCTCGAAAACCGCGTTAGGGAACTGGAGCTGGAACTTTGGATCATTCGGGAGGTGGAGGAGGTTATTGAGAGGAGTTACAGGGAGGTAGTCACAAAACAAGAAGGTAGATGGGTTACCATCAAGGAAAGGGAACCGGCAGGCAGTGTAGAGATCCCCTGTGACCGTTCCCCTCAACAACAAGTATACCATTTTGGATACTGTTGTGTGGGGGGGGGCAACGACTTACCAGGAGTAAGCAATGGGGCACAAGTCTCTGGCACGCACTCTGTCCATGTTTCTCAGAAGGGAAGAGGAGCAGAGCATTAGTCATTAAGGACTCCATAGTAAGGGGGACAAATAGGAGGTTCTGTGGGAACGAGAGAGACTCATGTTTGGTGTGTTGCCTCCCAGGTACCAGGGTACATGATGTCTCTGATCGTGTTTACAGGATCCTTGCAGGGGAGGGGATGCTGCCCCTAGTCGTGGTCCACATAGGCACCGATGACATAGGTAGGAAGAGAGATGCAGATTTAAAGCAGAAATTCAGGGAGCGAAGGTGGAAGCTTAGAGCTAGAATAAACACAATTGTTAGCTCTGGTTTGTTGCCCGTGCCACATGCTAGCGAAGCAAGGAATATGGAGAGAGAGGAGTTGAACATGTGGTGCAGGGAGGGTGGGTTTTGGATTCCTGGATAATTGGGGCTCTTTCTGGGGTAGGTGGGACTCTGCTTCAGGTGAAGACCATCCTGTTTGTAGAGTACCACCAATATCCTTGGGGGGGGGGGGGGGGGAATTTGCTAATGCTCTTCGAGTGGGTTTAAACTAATTCAGCAGGGGGATGGGTACCAGAATTGTAGCTCCAGTGTACAGGAGGTTGAGAGTAGTGAGGTCATGAAGAAGGTTTCAAGGTCACAGAATATACCAGCAGGCAGAAAGATGGTTTGCAGTGTGTCTAATTCAATGCCAGAAGCATCCAGAATAATGTGGGTGAACTTGCAGCATGGGTTAGTACCTGGGACTTCAACATTGTGGCCATTTTGGAGACATGGATAGAACAGAGACAGGGATGGCTGTTGCAGGTTCTGACAGTATGTAGACAGGCCAACAAGGGGTGAGGCCACTTTGGATTTGGTACTGGGGAATGAACCCGGCCAGATGTTAAGATTTGGAGGTAGGTGAGCACCTTGGTGATAGTGACCACAATTTGGTTACGTTTACTTCAGTGATGGAAAGGGATAGGTATATGCCACAGTAAGGCCTTTGATAAGGTTTCCCAGGGTAGGTTATTGCACAAAATACGGAGGCATGGAATTTAGCGGTTTGGATCAGAAATTGGCTAGCTGAAAGACAACAGAGGGTGGTGGTTGATGGGCAATATTCATCCTGGAGTTCAGTTACTAGTGGTGTAACGCAAGGATCTGTTTTGAGTCCACTGTTGTTTGTCATTTATATAAATGACCTGGATGAGGACAACAAAGGATGGGTTAGTAAATTTGTGGATGACACTAAGGTCGGTAGAGTTGGGGATAGTGACAAAAGGTGTTGCAGGTTACAGAGGGGCGTCGATAAGCTGCAGAGCTGGGCTGAGAGTTGGTAAATGGAGTTTAATGCAGAAAAGTGTGAGGTGATTCACTTTGGAAGGAGTAACAAGAATGCAGAGTACTGGGCTAACGGTAAGATTGTTGTTAGTGTAGATGAGCAGAGAGATCTGTGTCCAGGTACATAGATCCTTGAAAGTTCCACACAGGTTGATAGTTGATAGGGTTGTTAAGAAGGTATACAGTATGTTAGCTTTTATTGATAGAGGGATTGAGTTTCACAACTATGGGATCATGCTGCAGCTGTACAAAACTCTGGTGTGACCACATTTGGAGTATTGCATACAGTTCTGGTCACTGCATTATAGGAAGGATGTGGAAGCCTTGGAAAGGGTTCAGAGGAGATTTACTAGGATGTTGCCTGGTATAGAGGGAAGGTCTTATGAGGAAAGGCTGAGGGACTTGAAGCTGTTATCGTTAGAGAGAAAGTTAAGAGGCGACTTAATTGAGACATAAGATAATCAGAGGGTTAGATAGGGTGGACAGTGACAGCCTTTTTCCTCCGATGGTGATGGCTAGCTCAAGGGGACATAGCCTTAAATTGAGGGGTGATAGATATAGGACAGATGCCAGAGGTAGTTTCTTTACTCAGAGTAGTAAGGGCAAGGAACACACTGCTTGCAACACAAGCAGACTCGCCAACTTTAAGGGCATTTAAATGGACACTGGATAGGCATATGGACGAGAATGGAATAGTGTAGGTTAGATGGGCTTCAGTTTGGTTCCGCACATCAATGCAAGATCGAGGGCCGAAGGGCCTGTACTGCACTGTAATGTTCTATGAATAATTATGAATCAAATCTGACAGCAAGTGACAACAAAAATTTGCTCAGAGGTTAGCTTTAAGAAGCATCTTAAAAAGGAGAGCAAGGTACAGGTGCAAATAAGTTGAGGGATGGAATTCCAGAGCTTATGGCCCAGGCAGCTCCACTGCTGGAACAAATAAAATCCAAGATATTCAACAGGCCAGAACTGAAAGAACACAGTGGTCTTTAAAGGTTTGAAGAATAATACAGATTAGGAAATGAGGCTCTGGAGGGATTCAGAGATTAGATGGGCTTGCGTTGACAAAGTGCTCTTGATAACCACTGACTGTTCCAAACTGCTTTATGGGTAATGAAGAACTTGCATAAAATAGAGTTCCCATTGTAATATTGAAAATATGGCAGCCAAATTGCACACAGAGAGATCCTACAAACAGCAACAGAATACCAATGGGCTGCTTTTGTGTTTTGATGATGGGATCGATAGTTATAAGATACAGGGGTACCTCTCTGACTCTTCCTCAAAATAATAACTTCAGGATCTTTTATTTCCACCTGAAGGGGCATGTGAGCTTTATATTTAGTGTTGCACCTTCCAGCAGTGCAGTAGTCCTTTGGTACTGTACTCTTATCAGCCTTGGTTTTTATTGGACTCAAATTCTGGAGTGAACCCACAATTTTGTAGCTCAAAGGCAAAAATGCTACGAGCTGGCAAAAGCACAAACTTAGTGGGAGGTTATAAAAACAACTTTTTGACAGTCTCGGAGCAAAATCCAGGACATAAGCACCTGTGGGTGATGGGGAACTGGAATTTGCAACAATAGGATATGGGCAGCTGAATTCTACACAAGCCAAACTTTTCTGGGGACCAACTTAAGAGGCAGTCCCATGACAAAATGTCTTAATCACTTTAACAGGCTCACCTTTGTGATGGAGAAGTCCAACCGTACATAAATTATGACGGTGAAGAAGAGAATGTAGAAAGCTCCGACCACAAGCAGGGGCTCCTGCAACATCAGGATCCTGTTGAACGTGTAGTGGACCTGAGGAGAGGGAGAGAAAACGTGAACACAAGCCTGAGCAACTGTGGTCATTATTGCAGGCAATTTCCTCATAGGTTTCATGCAACACCCCTGCTCCTGCACCAAACCAATCACACCTACAATGGAGTGCACTGAGTCACACATTAGCACGTCCTTGATTTGGTCCTTGGTCTCTGCAAAAGGTGACAAACCCAGATGAGCCATCTGTCAGAGAGCAGTAAAGGGTCACAGCCAACTTTCACTGAGAGGAGAAACAAAGTTCCTGGTCATAGGTCAGTGTCTACTGCTACAAACTACAGGCACGTCTATTCTTTTAAGCTGGACTGAGATGCCTTGTTAGTCAAATGGGCCACTGTTAAGCAATGTATTGACGCTCAGATCATGATGGATGTAGGTTCTGAATGTGAGCTGCACATCTGCTGGGGCTGTGGGGAGAAGAGAGGAGGGGAGGGGAGGAGGAGAGCAAGAGCGCAATAGAACACGCCTCATTCCCAAAGCCACGATGATCATTGTGTAAACCTGAAGGAGTTAAAACACCAACCCAGGTAAACCCTTTTGTTAAATGGCAGTGGCTTTGGAATGGTCCATGGGTGGACAAACACAGCCTCACTATTACCAAAGTCAGGTAATTGAAAGGCTAAGAGAACCTGGTAGCACAGACATCAGTTTCAGAAGCATACATGAATATCACTAGTACCAAAACAGGAACCTTTTGCTCACTGTACATGATACCAGTTCTCACCTTCCCACCCCACTCACTGTATCAACCATGAGGTGCCACAATCACTGGTAACCTCCCATCTAGTCAACTTACTACAATATCCTGAATATGTTGCTCCACCAGGTTAGACTTGTGAGCAATAATTACAGGCCGTCCAAAAGTGTCCAGGTAAGTATAGTGAAGCTCATCAGGCTTTCGATCTATCTCATATGGAGTGTCCACATGAATGTTCCTGTGAAATTGAAGGGCAAAATGAACTATTTAGAATTACATGCTCAAGGCAAGGAGAATAATGCTGGAAAATGGAATTCTCCATTATTTCTGCATAGTATCTCTCCAACACTCCTAGGATAGGTGCAGTGCATGGTTAGATTCAGAGTAAAGCTTCCCTATCAAACACTCCCAGGTTAAGTACAGCAAAGGGTTAAATACAGTAACGCTTCCTCTGCACAGTCCTCAAAAGACTCCCAGGACAGGTACAACACTGGACTAGATAAAAGGTTCTAACTAGATTGGCTTAATGTCTGTCTCGGCCAAATCATGGTGCACCCCTACTACACTCCCTTTCCCTTTCTCCCACCAACCACCACAAGAGATTGCTCATTTCCCAACCAAACCTTTTCCAGTTTTGGAAGCGCATGATCACAGCCTGAAAAATTGCATCTAATCTAGATGTATAACATCCACAATTTAAATGGTCATGTTAAAATTGTTATTCTGATGATATATAGGGAATTTCTGCCCCTTTAAGCGGCATATATGATCCCAATGATGATGTGTAAATTTACAAAAGACCCTTGCAGCTATGTGGTCATAACTTTGGCCAGGGTACCAAGACGACTTTTTCCTTAAAATTTATTTGTTGAACATAGGCATTGCTGGCTCGGCCAGCATTTACTGTCCATCCCTCATTGCCCCAAGGTGGTGGTGTTGAGTTGCTTTCTTGAACTGCTACAGTCTATGTGCTGTAGATAGATCCACAATACTGCTTGGGACAGAATTCCAGGACTTTGACCCAGCAACACTGAAGGAACTGTGATATATTTCAAAGTCAGGATGGTGAGTGGCTTGGAGGAAAACTTGCAAGTGGTTGTATTCAAGGGAAGACGGAACTCAGTTCCCTATGGAGATTAGGATTGTTTACAGCAGAAAAGGTTAAGAGGAGATGAGAAAGGCATTTGTAAATCACAAAGGTGCTGGAGGAGGAAATCAGGAGAAACGGTCTCCAGTGAGTAACAGGTCTTTCGGAACTCTGGGTGAATCTTGGTTCTCCACCTAACTCAAATGCCTTGATGAAACACACCTCAAAATAGTGGGAAAAGGGGGAGATCAACTTTACACATTCAAGTAAAAAAATCTCTACACTTAGAGGAGGCCAAACTCAAAGATACTAGCCAGTAAATTTGTTAAAGGAGATGACTGAAGGCAAGTTTTAAGGAGCACCTCAAATGAAGGAGACAAGAGTGAGTGGTGAGAGTTATCTAGGGAGGAAACTCCAGAACTCGGTGCCCAGGTAGCTGACAACACTATCGTCCACTTTGGAGTGATTAAAATGAGATGATCGAGAAGGCAGAATCTGAGGAACACAAATCTTAGAGGTACTAGAATTGGAACTGATATGGAGAGACAAGAGGCAAGGTCATGGAGTAACAAAAGTAAGGATGAGAATTTTAAAATGAATGATTGTTTAACTGGGAATTAATGTACAACAGTGAGAACAGGGGTGATAGTGAGTGTGCTGGTGAACACATCCGTCTGAAGTGTGCAGGACTAAGTTTGGCACTGGGCTAGAATAATGAGAGAGCCCTGACCAGATGTGGACTGGTGAATATATGGGGATTATGGTGTAGTGGTAATGTTGCAACATGAATAATCTAAAGACCCAGGTTTATAGTTTCAGGACATAGATTCAAATCCCACCATGGTAATTGGTGAAAATTAAACCAATAAAAACTTGGAATTGAAAACTAGTCCCAGTGATGGTGACCATGAAATTGTCACTGACCACTGTAAAACCCTTGTCCTTACCTGGTCTGGCTGACATGTGACTTTCAGCAATGTGGGTGACTCTTAATTGCTCTGTGACATACCTTAGTAAACTACTCAGTTCAACAGCAATTAGTGATGGATAACAATGCTAGTCTTGCCAGCAATGCTCAAACCCCAGAAAGAATAAAGGACATTGTTGGAGACCTGTGCTTACTTTGCTGGATGCAGTACATAGAATACCCAGGAGGGACACAATTCCAGCAGTCAAGAAAATAGTCAAAACAATTTCCAAATGACCCCCTTCTGTAACATCTGATCAATCACTTACCTCGTTCCCTCTGGTAGGATGAGTTTCACAGTCAGAAAATCAATTATTTGATCATCGAACACATGATCAACAAATCTCATCTTCAGTGCATACTGGTCACCTGGCAGAAGACAAAGTATAACAGACATGGAATCAAATCAATTACAGCAAGAGAATGAATACACAGTAATGCCACAGGTGCTGAAGTGACCAATTTCAGTAGTGAAGCAGGCTCCAGGAATCGAGTGCATGGCGATTTAACCAAATCACAGCAGTGTTCGAGATGGAGTGAAGTATATCCCGATAGGTCAGTGAGTTCTTGCAAAATCAGGCAGTGAGAGCGAGAGCGAGAGCGAGAGCGAGAGCGAGAGCGAGAGCGAGAGCGAGAGCGAGAGGGAGCAGGTACGCAGACTGATGTGATCCATGGAAGCCTTCTATTGTGGATTCTGCCAACTCTCAATCTCATTTGCATGTGCGGGCCAGTCATTTGGCAGAGGTACTACTTGGAAGGCTCAGCAAAATTTATTGTTTGCAGGAGAGCAGAGAGAAAAAGAACAAGAAGTGGGCTTGTGGGGCATTTTTCCCCCAGAGTTAACAGGCTTCAATCTAGCCCTCAACCCTGTACCAGCCACCATCCACAAACATATTCTGTTCAGGCTGATTACCATGGGTACCTCCACAAACCACAAAGTATTACCACTGGTAGGGTGCAAAGAAAATTTCCAGGTGGATGCTGTGTACAAACATCATACAAAGCATCATACAAACATGCTCAGAACAAACATCACTGTTCCCCACTTAAGAAGTCAGGACTGATACTAACCGAGATTGTAAAGATACTCATAGCTGGGCAGGTTGTATCCAATGACATAGTGAGTCTTCCAGCCGCCAAAGAGTGGGAAACGTGGACGGACCTCCATCTCCACAGAATCATCCAGAACAATCAGGTGGCTGGTGGAGATGTTTCCAATATCATCACGATAGTATACGTCCTGGGCTGCAGCAGGCAGGATGGTCTGCAACAAGCAGGAAATAGCACTAGACTCACTCCTCTTTCTGAAGAATATTAATGAATCAGACATGCATACATACAATTTTGAAGTTTGCAGATGATACAGAATGTGAAAGAACTGTAAGTTGAGGATAGCGACAAACATCAAAGAAGCAGAGCGTACGTGGTGGAATGGGTGAATGAGTAAGGGAGGAAATTCAACCTAGAAAAGGTCTGAGGCAATACGTTTTTGCAGGAGGAATGTGGATAGACAACACAAGCTGAATGATGTAATTCTAGAGGTAGAGTTCAGTTCCACTGAGCAGCCTCATATAGATTACTGTAATCTTTTGCAGAACAGTATAGTACAAATGGTCCATTCAACCCATCAAGTCTGCATGAGATCTTTCACAAGGAAATCTAGATGGCTCAGTTTAATCCCCGAACCACCATTTACCCCATACCTTGCAAGTTATTTTCTTCTTGAAGTAACCGTAACAGTGAACCCAGCTAGCAAAGTCTGTAGAGCATCACTGTTTAACAAGTCCTGATGAAGGGTCCTGCCCAAACCGTCAACTCTCCTGCTCTTCTGATGCTGCTTGACCCGCTGTGCTTTTTCCAGCTCCATATCTTATCAACTCTTGTTGAAGTATTTCTCCAATTCCTTTTTGAACTAATGAACTTGTATTCACCACTTCAAATCCTAACATTTAATTGCGCAAAAAGCAGCTTTTCCTTATGCAGCTTGCCTATGATTCTTTTACCAATCACCTGTGTTAGGTTATCAACCCTTTAGCCTTTGTAAACAGTTACGTCCCATTAGATTCTCTACGTTATGGAAACAGGCCCTTCGGCCCAACAAGTCCACACCAACCCTCCAAAGAGTAATCCATCCAGACCAATTCCCCTACCCTACATTTACCCTGTCTAATGCACCTAACACTATGGGCAATTTAGCATGGCCAATTCACCTAATTTACATTTCTTTGGATTGTGGGAGGAAACCGGAGCATCCAGAGGAAACCCACGCAGACACGGGGAGAACGTGTAAACTCAATTCAAGTTGCCCAAGGCGGGAATGGAATGTAAACTCAATTCAAGTTGCCCAAGGCGGGAATGGAACCCGGGTCCCGGCGCTGTGAGGCAGCAATGCTAACCACTGAGCCACTGTGCCGCCCATTCTCTAAATCTTGCAAAACATCAAATTTCCAAGGAGAACTCAGTCTCTCCACAAAACTAATCTCTCATCTTAAACATCATTTTAATTGGCCATCCATAAATCCTGGTCATCCATGAGGGATAGGGGCACGGAACTCCTATAGATAACACAAAAACAGGAATATCACAGTAAGAGAAATCCACTATCTACAGCAAAGGAGCGTATGATCCATCAAAACCTGTCAATTAGGAAATAAAATCATCGGGTCTGGGCCAATCTCATGAGAATGCATGTCTACAAGTAATGAGAAGAAGGGCTTATGCCCGAAACGTCGATTCTTCTGCTCCTCGGATGCTGCCTGGCCTGCTGTGTTTTTCTAGCACCACATTTTTCAACAAGTAGTGAGTACATATCTAACAAGGAACGTACATAAATATTTTCTGTAGCTTATCCAGTCGCTTACACTATGTGCTACCCATAATGGAATACAACATACGAGTTACGTAGGACGAGTTTAGCCCTACTTCTTGGCTTTTGTACTCTATGCGTATTCATGGTCCTAATTCCGAAAGCATAAAGCCCAGAATCCAGCAAACCATGCCAAAAATTACCCTGGACCTTCAAGGATTTGTGTATAACCACTCTGAAATCTGGGTTAGGACTGGACCTCCATTCTTATAGTTATAGGATGAGAAAGCACAGCAGGAAACCATTCAGCTCACTACATGTATGCTAGCTTAAGTAGGTTTTTCTGTAATCGATCCCTAGACTCTTGCCATTTAAATCTGTGGAATCAGTCACTAGACCAAATGACCCAAGATATCAGTGCATCAACAATGCAACAGCACAGTGTATTATGGCATCTCTTAAATCTCGAATGTGGCGGGGCAGCACACTGAATAACTGTTGTACTCGAGACATGAAAATTACCTTGAAAGATTTAACCGAAGAGATCCCACTGTCAGGCTGTCTCTGATAGTCATAACGTGAGAATGGTCCCTTCAGGACTGCGCCGCAGTGTTTCAGGTCAATGGTCTCCTCTACAGCAATATTTCCCCAGTGTGACACTTCAATGAGACGGGTCATACTGACGATGGCCAGAAAAGGGCTGTTGTTCTCATAATGCACCCTCAGTGTATCCTGAAATGTCAAGGACAGATCATAGGACATGACATCAGCCATGAAACACAATCACAGAAGAGATCCTGGATTCTTGCCTTGTCTAAGTCCATCACATATGTTTCCAAAACACTTGAGCTACATTTTCTCAAATATCTTGGCAGTATAGAATTCAGTCTGGAGGGAACAGGTTTGACTGCTTGTTTCATGTCTCTGGCACTGTCACAATGTAATCCAAACCAGATCATGTATCTCTGCCAAGTTGCCAATCTGAGTCAGGGGTTGGGGCAAGCAGTTCTTCACCATAAAGGGCATATCATTTCAGACTCTCAGAACATAAGAGTCAGAAATTGAATAAACAAATGCAAATTACCCCAGACCAATTACTTACTTTGTGCAAATTGACAGTCACATTTGCTGATATAACAATGCTCTTAAAAACCAACTACTTGATTTGCAAAATGCTTTTAAGATATTTGTGAGACATGCAATGAACAAGTGCATGCTTTTCCATTCTTATAGAAGCTGATAAACTGAAATCTATTTACCACGGAGGCAACAGTACCAAGGATAACCCTATGCAAATGTCACAGCCAAGAACTTCAATCGAGCAAACAGGGTGTCTATGCTGAATCTTATCCATTTACTCTACTCCACTGCTCTTTCCCTGCAGTCTATGATTCTTTTCAATTTTCTCCATAAAATTGACCAGGTATTCAATATGGTACAATTCTGTAATTTCTGATCTTATTAGACTCTACAGGCACAGTCACAGCAGAAGTTTTTCCAACAGATGGCCAAACCACTATAAGCAGCATTGCCAAACATCTATGCAGCTCTACAATAAAATTAAAAATATGCAGGAGATACACATCCAAGTTAATTAGAGTAGGCAATGTGTTGGCTGGTCACATCTCTAAAATCTTAATTGATAAACTATGCAAGCCCCACATTTTGTATGTCAAATTTCAGTCCTGGAAATTAGATATACAGGAAAAAGACAAGGTGACTGGTGAGGGTATAAGAGTGTTATCCTCACCTGGCTGAAGCCAGCGATATCCTTGAAGGGCCCATAATCAATGGTGTCTTCAGATTTGCTAGGATTACCAAGCTTGGTGTAATTTTCAATGTTCTTCGAAGCAAGCTTGACCCGAGTGGTCTGGGTCTTGGTGGGATACGGCGAGTAGAAGTAATGGCTGCCCTCAAAGACGACAAATTGCTTCTCAGCCTGGGCAATGTGGGTTGGGAAAGGCTGCAAAACGTGTGTGAATGTGGATTCAAGTGCGAGCTTGACTTTGGCACCAGCAGCCAACTGCGTTCCCAGCTTAACTTTGAAGAACTTGCCACTGCAAATAAAATAGAAAGTGCTCAGATAGATCCAAAGTGATTCTTTAGACCATAGGACACAGGAGCAGAAATGAGGTCTTTTGGTCCATCGACTCTGCTCCGCCATTCAATCATGCCTGATAGGTTTTTCAACCCTATTTTCCCGCTTTCTGCCCATAAGTTCTTGATTGTCATGGGGATCAAAGGTCATCTGTTTTAAATATATTTTAGTGCACAAAATCCAATCCACAATTTTTTGACCAGTTAACCCAACAAAGCTTTAATGCCATAACATACACTCAGCTTTCCAGTTGAATTCATGTTTATAACAGAGTAATTTTCTTGGCCAAAGATGTATGGTATGTTGGCTTTCGTTAGCAGAGGGACTGAGTTTAAGAACTGCGAGGTTATGCTGTAGCTCGATAAAGCCATGGTTAGACAACACTTGGAATACTGTGCTCAGTTCTGGTCACCTCATTATAGGAAGGACATGGAAGCTTTACAGAGGTTGCAAAGGAGATTAACGAGGATCCTGCCTGGACTGGACAGCAGGTCTTATGAAGAAAGGTTGAGGGAATTAGGGCTTTTCTCATTGGAGTGAAGAATGGTGACAGGTGACTTGATAGAGGTGTACAAGATGATGAGAGGCATAGATAGAGTGGATAGCCAGAGAATTTTTTCCAGGGTGGAAATGGCAATCACAAAGGGACATAATTTTAAGATGATTGGAGGAAGGTTTAGGGGAAATGTCAGAGGTAGGTTCTTTACACAGAGAGTGGTGGGTGCATGGAATGCACTGCCTGCAGTGGTAGTACAGTCAGATACATTAGGGACATTTAAGCGACACTTGGATAGGCACAGGGATAATAGTAAAATGTCACACTTGGATAGGCACAGGGATAATAGTAAAATGTCAAATACATGTGTTGGTTTGATCTGAGATAAGGATAAAAGGTCGGTACAACATTGAGGTCCGAAGGGCCTGTACTGTGTTGAACTGTTCTATGTTCTAATTCACAACAAGGGATCGGAGTCCCATGTAGACTTTGCAGGTAAGAGTGGCAAGGTGTCTGACTGATTTTTTTTAAACAAAAGAAAGTCTTGCTCAATCAGTGGTCAATTTTCCTCAGGCTCTATTTCCATGAGTTTCATAACTTTCCCTGTTGGGATATGAACTCTAGTCTGACTACACAACTGTTCCTGGTAATTTAAAACAAAAATTGACAGGATTTGGGAGTCATTGGCTAGGCCAGCATTTGCTGCCTATCCCTCTCCTTCAACTGTGTAAGGGGATTCCAGGTTATTGACTATGACAAAAAAAAGGGAACAGTTGGTATCTGTCAAGTGAGGTTGGTGTGTTACCTGGAGACTGGTGGTGTTCCCAAGCACTTGTTGCCACCTAGTCTAAGTGGGAGATATTAAGGATTTGCAAGGTGTTGGGGAACAAGCCTTGGCAAGTTCCTGCAGTGCATGTTGTATATGGCATACATTGGTATATATGGATAGACAAGCACAAGGGGGAAGCAAAACAGGATCACAACGACAAGTTTAAATGAGGAAAATTGGAAGGAAGTTTGAAAGGAGCATTAACACTGGCACAGACTGGTTGGGTCAAATAGGATATCTAGCACAGATACATCCCACGTGAAGGATGTTAGAATGGCAGGGAGAAATTCTGGGAAGAAGGGTCATGATGATTCAATGGCAGAGCCAATAATGGTGGGATAGAGGTAAGTGAATAGACGAGATCTTGATCTAAATTACTCTGATCTCACTGCTTCTAAATATTACTGAGACTAGTACCCATTATGCAAACATACTACATTCCAATACAGTATCCATGACACTCTTAATTTCAGAATTTGTCATTTTGCTGAGTGTTTGTCATTGTTCAAATGGATAAAATGAAAAAAAAAACCCCACAAGATATACACTTAGGATCAGAAGTTGGCTAGCTGTCAGAAGACAGAGGTTGGTGGTTGATGGGAAATGTTCATGCAGGAGTTCAGGTATTAATGGTGTACTGCTGTTTGTCATTTTTATAATCGACCTGGATGAGGGCGTAGAAGGATGGCTTAGTAAATTTGCAGATGACACTAAGCCATCCTTTGTGGATAGTGCCAAAGGATGTTGTAGGTTACAAAGGGACATAGATAGGCTGTAGAGCTGGGCTGAGGGTTGGCAAATGGAGTTTAATGCAGAAAAGTGAGAGGTGATTCACTTTGGAAGGAGTGACAGGAACGCTGAGTAGTGGGCTAATGGTAAGATTCTTTGTAGTGCAGATGAGCGGAGAGATCTGGGTGTCCATGTATATCGATCCCTCAAATTTGCCACCCAGGTTAATAGGGCTGTTAAGACGACATACAGTGTGTTAGCATTTATTCGTAGAGGGATCCAGAACTATGAGATCATGTTGCAGCTGTACAAAACTCTGGAGCGGCCACACTTAAGAGTATTGCGTACAGTTCTGGTCACTGCATTATAGAAAGGAGGTGGAAGCATTGGAAAGGGTTCAGAGGAGATTTACTAGGATGTTGCCTGGTATGGAGGGAAGGTCTTATTGGCAAATGGAGTTTAATGCAGAAAAGTGAGAGGTGATTCACTTTGGAAGGAGTGACAGGAACGCTGAGTAGTGGGCTAATGGTAAGATTCTTTGTAGTGTAGATGAGCAGAGAGATCTGGGTGTCCATGTATATCGATCCCTCAAATTTGCCACCCAGGTTAATAGGGCTATTAAGACGACATACAGTGTGTTAGCTTTTATTCGTAGAGGGATTGAGTTTCACAACTATGGGATCATGCTGCAGCTGTACAAAACTCTGGTGTGACCACATTTGGAGTATTGCGTACAGTTCTGGTCACTGCATTATAGAAAGGAGGTGGAAGCATTGGAAAGGGTTCAGAGGAGATTTACTAGGATGTTGCCTGGTATGGAGGGAAGGTCTTATGAGGAAATGATGAGGAACTTGAAGCTGCTTTCGTTAGAGAGAAGGTAGTTGAGAGGTGATTTAATATAATCAGAGGGTTAAAGATAATCAGAGGGTTAGATCCCGTAGGCAGAGCCTTTTTCCTCGGATGGTGATGGCTAGCACGAAGGGGCATAGCTTCCAATTGAGGAGTGATAAATATAGGACAGATGTCAGAGGTAGTTTTTTTTTAAACTCAGAGTAGTAGCGGTATAGAACGCACTGCCTGCAGCAGTTATAGATTCGCTGACTTTACGGGCATTTAAATGGTCGAGAATGGAATAGTGTAGGTTCAGTGGGCTTCAGATTGGTTTCACAAGGTGGTGAAATCATCGAGGGCCGAACTGTACTGCGCTGTAATGTTCTATGTTCAAAAGTCAGAATAACCACAGATGCTGAAGATCAGAAACAAAAATATAAATTGCTGGAAAAACTCAGCATTTGTGGAGAGAAATCTGAGTTAACATTTCAAGTCCAGTGACCCTTCTTCAGATATCTTGAAGAAGAAAGGCTTTTGCCTGAAATGTCGATTCTCCTGCTCCTCAGATGTTGCCTGACCTGCTGTGCTTTTCCACTGACACACTTTGACTTCTTCAGATATATACTGTTACATTTTACAACAACATAACAGCAAAGACGATAAACTAAACATCACAACTTCTCTCACCTTGTTGCTATGAAAAAAGCTGCATGGCAATGATTTCTCAGAGAAGGGAACATTACAATCAAAAAAGTGCAAGCCCTCCAACAAGGAAATGGGCTAGCAGTAGAGAGAAATTTCTGAGACTGGTCACGCTCAGCTGCCAGTGACTTTGCTGAATGGATTGTATGACACCTGGTTGAGAACCTCTGGCCTAGTTCACTACAACAACTTCCCAGTGTCCGCTTGGCTAAAAAGAGAATTTGGCAGAGATGGGGACAGCAGTAACATTACAACTAGTCTTAAATCAAGCAGACAAGACAATGTGGAGAAATTGCAAGGGGGCTATCAAGAAGTGCCAGCAGTATTAGCTGCTTAAATTTTTTTTGTGGAGTGGGTGTTGTGATTCCCAAATCTGTAATGACAGCTGTGTAATGCAGTATGGTCCAGAAAAGCTAGTGCAGAGGTGTGAAAAAAAAAAATCACAGCTGGGCCTGTTGGCCAAGTAATGTCAATAAAATGGTCAGTACCCAGAGCAGCCAATTTGGTGCAGTAGATCATCTCCACTGGCTGACCAATCAGCTAATGAGTGTTGTTCATCTGAACAGCAGCAATCATTGGGCAGGACGCAGCAGAACTGCAGAAGTTCCTCCTTCCTTTCTCACTTGTCTCATGTCCTGAACTAGTCAGAGACTGCTGAAGCCTGCTTTATATAGTTAAAAGTGCAGATTTTACCAAGTTAAAGTGCAAATAAAAGCGTGAACCCTTTGATAGGGAATAGATACAAACAAGATAGAGTTAAGTCACTTACCTCTGGCCTGTGATACGCGTCTCTTCCAATAACAATGAGGTTTCTTCATCATCATCAGTTTTCAGCTGGATAAAATGAGAAGTCAAATTAATTGTAAAATGGAGTTCAAACAATTAACAAACCACCCTCACAAATAACTTAGAGTCAAAAATAAGGAATGGTGAAAACAGTAGGGACATTTATGGGCGGCAAGGTGGCACAGTGGTTAGCATTGCTGCC
Source organism: Chiloscyllium plagiosum (assembly GCF_004010195.1). NCBI lineage: Eukaryota > Metazoa > Chordata > Chondrichthyes > Orectolobiformes > Hemiscylliidae > Chiloscyllium > Chiloscyllium plagiosum. Next base: position 2,964,970 of record NC_057727.1, read on the forward strand.
TCACAGCGCCAGAGACCCGGGTTCAATTCCCGCCTCGGGCGACTGTCTGTGTGAAGTTTGCACATTCTCCCCGTGTCTGCGTGGGTTTCCTCCGGATGCTCCGGTTTCCTCCCACAATCCAAAAATGTGCAGGTTAGGTGAATTGGCCGTGCTAAATTGCCCGTAGTGTTAGGTGAAGGGGTAAATGTAGGAGAATGGGTCTGGGTGGGTTATGCTTCGGTGGGTCGGTGTGGACTGGTAGGGCCGAAGGGCCTGTTTCCACACTGTAAGTAATCTAATCTAATCTAAAAAGCTCATGGTAGGATATTACAGACATTAGCTTGATACCTCAGTCTAAGGATTGTGCTCCCACTCTCAACTGCAGTGCACGGTTTATTCACTGCTAATTTGCTCCCCACTTCCCTGAAGGCACTGACTTCCAGCTGGGATGATGTCTCACTGCTACAAGCATCATTTGCTTTCTCAGCCAAGTGAACAATATGTAGGGATCCAGATATTAATTTCAGCAAGTTTTACAAAGGGATGAAATCTGTCCATACAGAACACTTTCCGCCACTAGATAGAAATCATTGGTTTCTTCCCTCTGTTCAACACAGGGTTAGAACCACAAACATGAAAATAATTAATAAATTGGCACGGCAATCGTGTTTTCATGGCCTAAGAGTAAACAAGCGCATTTCAGACAGACATGGCAAAGGACTTGGTTTAATACTTCACCCAAAAGCCAAATCAGTTCAGCAGCCTCTCAGTATTGCATTGCAATCTCAATCTAGACAACATATCCAAGTCTCACAAATATCACTTGAATTTTCTGAGATCAAGCACAAGTGAAGCAAGAAGGACATACTCACTGTTCAACAGTGTGCCGATTTTAATCAGATAACTCTGCACAGATTTAGGAAAAAGAAAGGGGTTACAGAAGGGCTCAGTCCTGCAGCTTCTTGGTAATAATATACTACAGGGACCAATTGTAGTGAACAACCAAGGGTCCACACAACCCATTGACCCATACAAGAAAAAGTGTGATGCTAAAATAAGACAAATAGCCAGACACTAGGTAAGAGAAACAGGCATGAAGAGTTAGCATTTATTGAAATCTGTCGGTTACAGCAGGGAATAGTTGAGTTTCAGAAGGAAGGAAAGTAGCTGTTAAGGCAATTCAGCAGTTTGGACACAGACTACAGCATAAACTAATAACCAGATATATCTTTAATGATATTAGATGAGGGATCAATGTGTATGACAGGAGACAGCTTCCCCACTCTTCTGTGAATTTTTATATCTGATGAGATATTGGTTTAACATATCCAAAATTTGGCATGTCTAACAATGGACTCTTCATGTGGATGCACTGGTTACAAAGGCCCAACAATGTCTCTTCTTCCTCAGGCAACTGAGGAAATTTGGCATGACTGCGAATACTCTTGCCAACTTTTATAGGGGCTCCATTGAGAACATTCTGTCTGGATGTATCACTACCTGGTATGGCAACTGTACCATTCAAGATCAGAGACGGTTACAGAGAGTGGTGAACTCGACCCGGACAATCACAAAGGCCAACCTCCCATCTATAGAATCCATCTACCAGGCCCACTGTCGAGGAAAGGCTGCCAGCATTCTCAAAGATCCATCCCACCCTGACAATGCTTTTCTACAACTCTACCATTGGGGAGAAAGTACAGAAGCCTGAACACACGCATCAGCTGGTTTCGAAACAGTTTCTGCTTGACTGTTGTTAGAATACTGAATGGACCCACAAACTCTTAGCATTTGCCTATTCCTGTGTTTTGGGTTTTGCTGCTGTTTACCTATTATTTACTTATCTATGCTATTTAACTATGTGATCTGCCTGTATTGCTCCCAAGACAAAGCTTTTCACTGTGCCTCAGTACACGTGACAATAAATCAATTCAATGACGTACTCTTGGATATTGGTACTGTAATTGTTGGGTTAAATTGCAGTCTTGAGTTAGACTTAAGAACAAAAACATCCAGCTCTCAGGCAAGATTATCTAACCTGATTCAAGACTAGCAAATTGAAGCCTCAACATTGGTTTCACACTGTTATGCCTCGCTGGGTAATGTGCTGGAAATCAAATCCTGATACAAATAGAAGTTGAATATTTTGAAAAGTACACAGAATTCACAAATTTACCCGTCTTTCAGACCTAGGCTGACAGAAAGCAGAGAGCAGGTTTCTGTACTTAACAAGAATTACTATTTATTATATAAAGACTGTCTACCTGAGCTAATTATGAACCATCACCATGTAACTCTATGAATTCAAATTCGTCAACTCCGCCTTAAACTCCCCTTCCAGATACAGTATTAAAAAAACACAGGTGTTATGGGCAGAGGGTAAAACTGGGAAAGCTGTTCAATGGTCCCTGTTCACAGGGCTTGCTGAGGGGATTCTTGTGCTGATCAGATCTTCCCTTGCTGTACTTCTATTTGTTTGCAGGATACACAGGAGTCTGGTTCACATTTAGAAAAAGGCTTTTGAGTTATTAGTTAAAAGCAATAATTTACAGCAACTGAAGGGAAAACTAAAGAGAGACTGGTTTCCCTCAGGCTTAAAGTTGTAAACAGAAAAAACTCCTAAGCCAATGGAGATGTGATGGTTTCTTCCCCTCTCTGTTCAACTTCCTGGGAACCAATCACATTGTTGCTAGCAGGCACAAAGCCTTTCTCATCAATAGCTGGACACTAATCCACAAAATAACCAGCTACTTGTTGCTGGCTGAATATCAAGCTTGGCTCCAGCTTGCATGCAAACCACCTACAGAAGAATCTTGATTATCTGAAAGACACAAGCAGGGAGTATTTTGCTCGGAGAAATCGAACGTTCGGAAAATACAGTTTACATCGAGACTGAGAGATCTTGTTTGGATAATTGACGTTCGAATAAGAGGTTCCTCTGTACTACTAATTGTTCCAGCATCTTCATCTTACTTATGAATATCTGGACCCGCGGGGGTCCAGCACTTCCGTTTTCCTCAGAGGATCTGCACAAATGGCTTAAAACATTTTAATATTTTTCTTAAAGAAGGGTACAGGCCATGATCATATTGGTAATTGTTTGAATGGACAATCAATATACAACACTGCTTTATTTGACAGTTACTTGCTCCAATGATATTTCCTGCGAACCAACTTTATTTTCCATTGCTTAGGCCACTCTTACCTCATGAACTGAGCGACTGCACCTGCACCCGAAGGTCAGTCAGGATGACTAGTAATGTCGTACCTAGTCGAGTTATTTATATGCTTTAAAGGGTGCTTTGTCTGTTAATCTGTATTGAAGCAGACTGTGGTGAGCCACATAGGCAGCTCTAGCAGAATTAGCAGTTAGTAACTTAAAAACCATTTTATGCAGCTTTAGCAGAATTGTCAGTTTGCAGCCTAGAAGCCATTTTGTCATATTAGTTGCATCGAGAAGGCATCTTGTTGCCACCGAGGATATTAAGAGCATCTGTTAAGTGGTCGTCCTAGATTCTCACATATAATGAATGTCAGTTACTTGCCTTTCTAAAAGAAATCCCTAGGGAGGCTAGGGATTTACTGATCTTTACTATAGCTATGGAGAGGGATAGGAGTAGACAGTACGGGAAAGTATTTAATTGGGAGAGGGGGAAATTACAATGCTATTAGGCAGGTACTATGGAGCATAAATTGGGAACAGATATTCTCAGGGAGGTGCACAACAGAAATGCGGAGATTGTTTAGGGAGCACTTGCTGTGAGTGCTGAATAAGTTGTGCCACAGAGGCAAGTAAGGAACAGGAGATTGAAGGAACCTTGGATGACAAGAGATGTGGATCTAGTCAAGAGGAAGAAGGAAGCAAGGATCAAACAGGGCTCGAGGGTTATAAGGTAGTCAGGGAGGAACTGAAGAATGGACTTAGAAGAGCTAAAAGGGGGCAGGAAAAAGCCTTGGAGGGTGGATTAAAGAAAACCCCAAAGCATTCTACACTTATGAGAGGAAAAGAAAATATGGCAAGTGAAGGTAGGGCTGATCAGGTATAATGGAGGGAACTTGTGCCTGGAGTCAGAGGTGGTAGGGGAGGTCTTTAATGAATACGTTGCTTCAGTATTCACGAGGAGAGGGACTTTGTCATTTGTGAGGACGGTGGGAAACAAGCTGATATGCTCAAACAGGTTGATGTTAAGGAAGAGGATGTGCTGGAAATTTTGAAAAACAAAGATTGATAAGTCTCCTGGGCCAGACAGGAAATAGAGTCAAAAGGTGTGGTGCTGGAAAAGCACAGCCTGTTAGGAAACATCTAAGGAGCAGGCGAGTCAACTTTTCAAGCATAAGTTCTTCATCAGGTATGTGGAGGATGCCCAAGGGGGTTGAGAGATAAATGGGAGGGGCATGGGGCTGGTAGGATGGTAGTTGGGAATGCGATAGATAGATGAAGGTGGTGGGTGATGGTGATAGGGCGGAGCAGATAGGAGGGAAAGAAGATGGACAGGTAGGACAATTCAAGAGGGAGGTACCAAGTTGGAGGGTTGGATCTGGGATAAGGGGAGGGTAGGGGAGATGAGGAAACTGGTGAAATCAATATTGATTCCGTGTGGTTGGAGGAAGATGAGGCATTTTTCCTCCAGGCGTCAGGTGGCTAGAATCTGGCGGTGGAGGAGGCCCAGGACGTGCATGTCGTTGGTAGAGTGGAGGGGGAGTGAAGTGTTCAGCCACAGGCAGTGGGGTTGTTTAGTGCGTGTCCCAGAGATGTTCTCTGAAATGTCCCACAAGTGGGTGTCCTATCTCCCCAGTGTAGAGGAGCAACGGACACAGTAGATGACGTGTGTGGAGGTGCAGGAAAATCTCTGTCAGATGTGGAAGGATCCTTTGGGGCCTTGGATGGAGGTGAGGGGGAGGTGTGGGCAAGGGAAGGTGCTGGGAGTGGAGGGTGGATTGGTGGAAGGCGTGGACCTAACAAGGGAGTCGCGATGGGCATGGTCTCTGCGGAAAGCAGAAAGAGATGTGGAGGGAAATACCTCTGGTGGTGGTGTCTGTCTATAGGTCGCAGAAATGGCAGAGGATAATGCATTGTATCCATAGTTTGGTGGGGTGGAAGGTGGGGACCAGGGAGGTTCTGTCCTTGTTGGGATTGGAGGGATCGGGTTCAAGGGCAGAGGTATGTGAAGTGGAGGAGACGCACTGGAAGGTATTGTTGACTGGAAGGGGAAATTGTGGTCTTTGAAGGAGGCCATCTGGGATGTTTTATGGTAGAATTGGTACTCCTTGGAGGAGATGCAGCGGAGGTGGAGGACTTGGGAGTAAGGGATAGTGTTTTTACAGGAGATAGGGTGGGAGGAGATTTCCCAGACAGGATATGCCCAAGGTTACTATGGGAAGCGAGGGAAGAGAGGAAAGAGATTGTTGCGCCTTTGGCGATGATCTTTGCATCGCCACTCTCCACTGGAGTCGTACCAGATGATTGGAGGATGAAAAATGTTTTTCCCTTGTTAAAGAAAAGGATAGGGATAACCATGGGAATTACAGACCAGTCAGTTTTACATTGATGGTGGGCAAATTATTGGAGAGGATTCTGAGAGACAGGATTTATGATTATTTGGAAAAGCATAGTTTGATTAGAGATAGTCCGCACGGCTTTGAGAGGAGCCGGTCATGCCTCACAAGCCTTACTGAATTCTTTGAAGATGTAACAAAACATTGAAGGTAGAACAGTGAATGTGGTCAACATGGATTTTAGCAAGGCGTTTGATAAGGTTCCCCATGGTAGACTCATTCAGAAAGTGAGGAGGCATGGGATATTGGGGAATTTGGCTGTCTGGATACAGATTTGGATGGCCCATGAAAGACAGAGGGTGGTAGTCAATGGAAAGTATTCAGCCTGGAGCTCGGCCACCAGTGGTGTTCTGCAGGGGTCTATTCTGGGACATCTGCACTTTGTGATTTTTTATAAATGACTTGAACGAGGAAGTGGAAGAGTGCGTTAGTCAGTTTGCCAATGTCACAAAGGTTGGTGGAATTATAGATAGTGTGGAGGGCTGTTGTAGGTTGCAATGGAACATTGACAATGCAGAGCTGGGCTGATAAGTGGCAGTTGGAGTTCAACTTGGAAAAGTGAACTGATTCATTTTGGATGGTCAAATTTGAATACCAGATTACAGGGCTAAAGGCAGGATTGTTGGTAGTGTGGAGGAACAGAGGGATTTTGGGGCCGATGTGCATTGATCCCTCAAAGTTGCCACACATGTTGATAGGGTTGTTAAGAAGGCATATAGTGTGTTGGCTTTCATTAGCAGGGGGGTTGAGTTTAAAAGCTGAGAGGTTATGCTGCAGTTCTGCAAAGACCCCGTTTGACCACACTTGGAACACTGAGTTCAGTTCTGATTGCCTCATTATAGGAAGGATGTGGAAGCTTTAGAGGATGCTGCCTGGACTAGAGGGCAGGTCTTATGAAGGAAGGTTGAGGGAGGCAGGGCTTTCCTAACTGGAGCAAAGAGGATAGGAGGTGACTTGATAGAGGTGTACAAGATGATGAGAAAAAGAGTGGATGGCCAGAGACATTTTCCCCAGAGCTGAAATGGCTAACACGAGGGGGTATAATTTTAAGGTGATTGGAGAAAGTTTTAGGGGAGATGTCAGAAGTCTGTTCTTTACACAGAAAGTGGTGGGTGGGTGGAATGCACTGCAGGCAGTGGTGGTAGAGTCAGATACATTAGGGACATTTAAGCGACACTTGGATAGGCACAAGGATGATAGTTAAATAAAGGGTATGTAGATTTGTTTGATCTTAGGAGTAGTATAAAAGGACAGCACAACATCTAGAGCTGAAGGGCCTGTACTGTTCTGTGTTTTCAATAATCCTTGTTATTTAAAATACACTCCAAAAGGTCTCTACTAACAATTTAGTTTCCTAGCATTGACCAAATTATTCTTATTATCCTTTATCTAGATGCCACCTTTTAATATGGAGGACAGCTGAGTGCAAGAGAGAGTCATGAGACATTCAGTAAAGTGCAATAATGTAAAGTTGGACACTATTTATGTGGCAAAAGTGAGGACTGCAGATGCTGGAGATTAGAGTTGAGAGTGTGGTGTTGGTAAAGCACAGCAGGTCAGGCAGCATCTGAGCAGGAAAATCAACGTTTTGGGCAAACGCCCTTCATCGGGAATGTTTTTTTTTATTTTTATGTGGAGAACTGAACAGGAATTCCAGAGCTCAGAGCTTTGCAAGCTGAAGGTACATCCAGCAATGGTAGTGCAAAGAAGTTAGGTATGAAGGTTGCACAGAAATGATGGAATGCTTGATAGTTGTGAGACTGGAGAAATTTACACTGACAGGGACAAGTGAGGCCATCGAGAAGAATTATAAAGTTGAGGTACTGGACTGGAAGCCAGCAGAGGTTAGCAAGCACTGGTCAATGGGATTGGGTTTGAATCAGGATGACTGTGCTTGTCAACACCAATGGCAGGCTGATGAAGGGTTTATGCCCGAAACGTTGACTCTCCTGCTACTCAGATGCTGCTTGATCTGTTGTGCTTTTCCAGCACCACACTTTGACTCTGACTCTCCAGCATCTGCATTCCTACTTCCTCCTGTCAACACAGATTAAACAAACAGGACAAAAAAAAATTATTTGCAACATGAAGTTGTAAAAGACACTACCCTCAGTTTCCTTCACTGATGAGACTGCAGTGCTTTTTGACATTATCACATACAGACCATACACTGCAGCTTTGGCAGGAATAAGTGGATTTAATAAACTTAATGTGGGAGAGTAACAGTGGAATAGTCAAGTCGACAGGTACTGTAACAGCATGCCAGCTACAGAAATAAATGAGCGCTTCATCAGTACGAGCTACGGCAATAACAGGGCTGGAACAGGCTTGCAGAACCGTTATATAACAAAATGTGTAGACATTTCTCAATCTGAAAACAGATTCTAAACATCTTGTGATGTGACTGATCCGAATACTTTGGTGATCTCCATTAAAAGTTTTTATTTCAATTCCCATTAGTAAACATATTTCTGGAACAGCTAAGTCTCAGTGCGTTACACTTAGACCTCTCATTCAGATTCTAGATCGAGGAATTATCCACTACTTGCATCCACTCAGGCTAACACTCAGTACAGAAGTGAGTACATTGTTTAGATGAGACATGAAGCAGAGGTCACATCTGATCTTTCAGGTAAACAATCCCTTGGTTCTATTGCAGTTGCCTGGCCAATATCTATCTCTCAACAGTTAACACTACTAAAACCAATATCACATGGATATTATCACATTTCTGTTTCTAAGGCTTGATGTGTCCAAATTGGCTGCTTGGTAGTGATTATAATTCAGAAATGCTTCATTGGCAGAGAAGCTCTTTGAGACAGTGAGGTAAAAAGTGCTATTTGTATACAAGCACTTTTTTCCACTTGATATTTGTTGCAACAAGCTGTGCACAAATTCCTGATATAAACAGTGACAACACTTAACTTGCTGCAAACATTTTGGCACATTTCAATTGTGGCTGGTGCGATACAGATGGAAATCTTCCTTTTAGTTTATTTCACTTGGAGACAGGCATTATGAACAAAACTACCTGTCAAAACTCTAGGTGAGTTAGCAGACATTACAAACAAAAAAGTGCTGAAAATCTTTTGTAGTTTTGATAGAAGTGAATCAGAATTTGTGTTTTGAAAATACTTTCTAAGTCTAGAACTAAAAAGGTTCCCCATGGGAGACTGATTAGCAAGGTTAGATCTCAATGAGTACAGGGAGAATTAGCCATTTGGATACAGAACTGGCTCAAAGGTAGAAGATAGAGAATGGTGGTGGAGGGTTGTTTTTCAGACTGGAGGCCTGTGACCAGTGGAGTGCCACAAGGATCGATGCTGGGTCCTCTACTTTTTGTCATTTACATAAATGATTTGGATGCGAGCATAAGAGGTACAGTTAGTAAGTTTGCAGATGACACCAAAATTGGAGGTGTAGTGGACAGCGAAGAGGGTTACCTCAGATTATAACAGGATCTTGACCAGATGGGCCAATGGGCTGAGAAATGGCAGATGGAGTTTAATTCAGATAA
>NC_057727.1:2974659-2980883 GCF_004010195.1 Chiloscyllium plagiosum
TCAGAGGCTGAGGGGTGACCTTATAGAGATTTACAAAATTATGAGGGGCTTGGATAGGGTAAATAGGCAAAGTCTTTTCCCTGGGGTTGGGGAGTCCAGAACTAGAGGGCATAGGTTTAGGGTGAAAGGGGAAAGATATAAAAGAGACCAGAGGGGCAACTTTTTCACCAGAGGGTGCTAAGTGTATGGAATGAGGTACCAGAGGAAGTGGTGGAGGCTGGTACAATTACAACATTTAAGAGGCATTTGGATGGGTATATGAATAGGAAGGGTTTGGAGGGATATGGGCTGGGTGCTGCCAGGTGGGACCAGATTGGGTTGGGATATCTGGTTGGCCCGAAGGGTCTGTTTCCATGGTGTACATCTCTATGAACTAGGGCAAACAAATTTAAGATGCAACAATTTAGGGAGTGTTTGAGAACAATGTGAGAGAAAATGAAAGACCAACAATATTAAATTTAAATGTTTGTTCAATACAGGCCCAGTTGTACAACACTGTGATATTTTGCTATAAATTGTGTCCGATGATCCTGCTCCACCTGACAAAGGAGTAGCACTCCAAAAGTTAGTACTTCGAAATAAACTGGTCAGACTATAACCTGATGTGTGATTTTTAACTAAATATTTGAATATAAGGTTTGGCTTTTTGACATTAAGTTGTTTTCTTAAACTGCAATTGCAATTAAAATATGTATTTCTGTACATTTAGTTGACAATTGCAGTAGGGTTATAATATATTTAACTCTGCAGCGTGTGGGTATCTGACCCTGAAGTACTTGAGTTTTATGCATACGTGTCAAACTCCTGGAATTGCACCAACACGGAAGCAAAGCTCAGTATCATTCATTCACCAAACCCCCGGTCAGCCACACAAAAAAAAACTTTCAAAGACACGTTAGCCTTCTCTTTTTGCAAAACGCAAACCGTGTAGCCCAATGCAACATATTTATTCCTTTGAGCATTTACCGTTCATTTGTAAAGGTTTCGTATTTACGAAGAGGACCGGGTATTTTTTTAAGCAAAATATACAAAAATGCAATTAAAAGTAACTGAACTTGAACGGACAAATTAAACAAAAAAAAACGCTTACGGTGACTCCTATATAGGCCAAGTGGTTCTCCAGGCCCGGCTCCACCGCCAGGATGAAGGATGAAGCCGGGGAGGGCCCGCTGTTGGACAGCGTCACATCGGCAGTAATTTTTGCCAAGTGAGTCGCTAAATCTATCGAGCGCCTGACATCCTCGTTCACCAGGGAGCTGCCATACACCGGCAGCAAGGGAGAGCAGAGCCCGCAGAAGAGGATGATGTGGGTGAAAAGAACCTTCATCCTCACATAAAGAACGGATGGAGATGGATTTTGATCAGCTCCGCCCGGCCTCCGGTTCCCTCGCTCTCTCCTCCCCCATCCCACAACAAGATGGCGGCGTCTGTCTTCAAGGACCCTCCCACCCTTAGCAACGGATAGCGGCCAACTCACTGCCTGTCAGAAACTAAAACGGAAGTTGCTGGAAAATCTCAGCAGTTCAGGCAGCAACTGTGGAGAGAAATCAAAGTTAACATTTCGGCTCGAGTGATCCTTCCTCAGAACGGCCTCACTTCCTGTCAGAATTATTTGGGTTTAGATTTGAAAAGCCACTGGGTTTTGGTGGGGTGGGGAAGTAAAATACAATGATCACCACAAAAGTCACCATGAAACTTCATTAAGCAAAAATAAGAAAAACTGTAAATTGAACATTTAAATGAATAATTAATAGAATAAGATCATTACAAAGTGCCAAGCAGCAAAGCTTAACAATAAAGCCAGCTTTCTTTTTGGTTAGGAAGCAAGAGTCAGAAAGAGATAGAATCAGTCCCCATTCATGAACACCAGGGAAGAGCACGGCAACTGGGTGAAGCTAAGGGGTTTATCATAGCTGTTACAGAAACATGACTCAGGGAATGGCAGGACTGGCAGCTTAATGTTCCAAGATTTGGACGCAAAAGGAAGGCTAAAAAGGGGGGCAAGAAAGGAGGGGATTGGCATTTTTGTTTAGGGATAACATTATGCTGTACTTAGGGAAGATATTCTGGGAGGATGTCCAGTGAAGTTATTTGAATGGAACTGAGAAATAAGAAAGGGATGATCGCTTTATTGGGTTTACAAAGTTAAAAATCACACACCAGGTTATAGTCCAACAGGTTTAATTGGAAGCACACTAGCTTTCAGAACGTCGCTCCTTCATCAGATGGTATGGAGAGCTCAACTCTAACACAGAATTTATAGCAAAAATTTATAGTGTGATGTAACTGAAATTATACATTGAAAAATTGATCGTCTGTTAAGCCTTTCATCTGTTAGAATATCATGACAGTTTCACTTATTTCATGTGTAAATCACAAAACCTTTTTTTAAAAGAGTTGCATTCTCAGCTTAGCTGTTAACAATGGTGATAGCTAGACTTAGTCTAACAGGTTTAATTGGAAGCACTAGCTTCGGAGCGCTGCTCTTTCATCAGGTGGTTTATTGGGCTTGTACTACAGACCCCACAATAGTCAGCAGGAAATTAAGCAGCAAATTTGTAAGGAGATCTCAGATGTCTGTAAAAATAATGGGGTTGCAATGGTAGGGGATTTTAACTTTCCAAACACAGACTGGGACTGCCAGTTAAGTGCCTGGATGTTGAGGAATTTGTTAGGTGTGTACAAGAAAATTTTCTTATTCAGTATGTGGATATATCTACTAGAGAAAGAGCAAAACCTGACCTCTTGGGAAATAAAGCAGGGCAAGTGGTTTAGGTGTGAGTGGGGAAGCACTCTGGGACCAGTCCAGTGATCATAATTCTATCAGTTTTAAAATAGTTATGGAAAAGGATAGACCTGGTCTAAAATTTAAAGTTCTAAATTAGGGTAAGGCCAATTTTGACGGCAATAGGCAAGAACTTTCAAAAGTTGATTGGGGGAGTCCATTTGCAGGAAATGGATGGTTGGAAAGTGGGAGACATTTAAAAATGAATAATGAGAGTTCAGAGTGAGTATATTCATGTTAGTGTGAAGGGCAAGGTAGGTGTAGGGAATGCTGGATGCCTGGAGAAATTGAGGCACTGGTCAAGAGAAAGAAGGAAGCATTTGTCAGGTACAGACAGCAGGGATTGACTGAATAAGAGAAGAATAAGGCCAGTAGGAGTATACTCAAAAGGAAAATCAGGAGGGCAAAAAGGGGGCATGAGATAGCTTTGGCAAATAGAGTTGGGGAGAATCTGAAGAGATTCTACCAATGCATTAAAGACAAAAGAGTAACTGTGGGAGAATAGCACCCCTTAAAAATCAACAATGCTATCTATGTATGGAACTCCAGGAGATGGATGAGATACTAAACAAGTATTTTGTGTCAGTTTTTACTGTAGAGAAGGATATGAAAGCTAGAGAACTTGGAGAAATAAATAGTAATATCTTGAAAAGTATACACATTACCGAGGAGGAGTTGCTGGATGGCTTAAAATGCATAAAAGTGGATAAATAATGAGGACTAATCAGGTGTATCCAGAATTTTGTGGGAAGCCGGGAAGTAATTGCTGGGCCCCTGCTGAAATAACTGTACCATCGATAGCTATGGGTGAGGTCCCGGGAGACTAGAGGGTGGCTAATGTGGAGCCATTATTTAAGAAAGATGATAAGGAAAAGTGGAAAACTGATGTCTGCAACATCGGTGATGGGTAAGTTGTTGGAGGAGATTCTGAGAGACAAGATTTACATGTATTTGGAAAGGCAAGGACTGATTAGGAATTACTAACATGGCTTTGTGTGTGGGAAATCATGTCTCACTGAGTTTTTTGATGAAGTGATAAAAGAAGATTGATGAAGACAAAGTGGTGGATGTGATCTATATGGACCTCAGAAAGGCGTTCGTCAAGGTTCCACATGTTAGCAGGGTTAGATCACATGGAATCCAGGGAGAGCTAGCCATTTGGATACAAAATTGGTTGAAGGTAGGAGACAGAGGATGGTGGATGAGGATTGCTTTTCGGACCGGAGGCCTGTGATCAGTGATGTGCCGCAAGGATCAGTGCTGAGTCCATTACTTTTGCCATTTATATAAATGATTTGGACGTGAATATAGGAGGTATGGTTAGTAAGTTTCCGGATGACAAAAATATTGATAGTGTAGTGGACAGTGAAGAAGGTTATCTCAGTGTGCAACAAGACCTTGATCAGATGGACCAATGGACCAAGGAGTGGCAGACGGACTTTAATTTAAATAAATATGGGTTGTTGCATTTTGATCAGGGTAGGATGTATATACTTAATGGTAGGGTCTTGCGGAGAGTTGTTGAACAAAGAGATCTTAGGGTACAAGTTCATAGTTCCTTGAAGGTGGAGTTGCTGGTAGACAAGATAGTAAAGAAGGCATTTGGTATGCTTGCCTTTGAATATCGGAGGTGGGACGTCATGTTGCAGCTGTACAGGACATTGGTTCGACACTGAAATACTATGTTCAGTTCTGGTCTCCCTGCAATAGGGAGGATGTTGTGAAACTTAACAGGGGTTCAGAAAAGACTTGCAAGGATGTCGCTGGGGTTGGAGGGTTTGAGCTATAGGGAGAGGCTGGTTAGAGTGGATAGAGACAAGATTTTTCCTAGGGTGAAGGATTCAATAATGAGAGGTCACGGTTTCAAGGTGAGAAGTGGAATGTTTAAAGGGGATACACACGGCAAGTACTTCACATTACTTTTGCCAATTATATAAATGAGGGTGGTGGGCGTCTGGAACGCGTTGCCAGCAGAGGTGATAGAGGTAGGCATGGTAGATTCATTTAAAATGCAACTAGACAGATGCATGAGCAGGTAGGGAGCAGAGGGATACAGATGCATAGGAATTGGGCGACAGGTTTAGACAGATTTGGATCAGCTCAGGCTTGGAGGGCCGAAGAGCCTGTCCCTGGGCTGTAAATTTTCTTTGTTTCTAGGTTGGGGCCATTTTCCCTGGAGTGTTGAAGGCTGGGGGTGATCTTTTATGAGGGGAATGGATAGGGTAAATAGACAAGGTCTTTTCACCAGAACAGGGGAGTCCAAAACTAAAGGGCATAGGTTTAAGGTGAGGGGAAAGACTTAAAAGACATCTGAGGGGTAAGCTTTCACACATGAGGGTGGTGCACATACGGAATGAGCTGCCAGAGGAGGTGGTGGAGGCTGGTACAATTACAGCATTTAAAAGGCATCTGGATGGGGATATGAATAGGAAGGGTTTAGAGGTTTATGGGTCAAATGCTGGAAAATGGAACTAGATGAATTTAGGATATCTGGTTGGCATGGATGAGTTGGATTGAAGGATTTGTTTCCGGGCTGTACGTGTCTGTGACTCTATGTCTCTGGTGGGGCACACTCCAAGCTGGTCTTTGGAATTTACATAAAAGTGGGAGTTGGAAGTGAATTTACTCCCAACATAGGGTTTTCTCCTCTCACAGCCTGTTTTCCATTTCTCCCCTTCCCCTTTTGATCTATCACACTCTTAACTCTTTACCTCTTTCTCTCCCTTTCTCAATCCTTCCCCATTCACTATACCTCTGTCTCTTCTTTCTCACTCTTTTTGTCTTATTCTGCCCCTTTAACTCTTTGTGGCTTTGCTCCTAAAAACATTTTATCAGCACTATTGATAAACCTCATAGAGGTTTATAAAATCATGAGGAGCATTCCCTACGGTAGGGGAGTTCAAGACTAGGGGGCAGATTTTTCAGGTGAGAGGAGAAAGATTTAAAAAGGACATGAGGGGCAACATTTTTACACAGAAAGTGGTTAGCATGTGGGATGAACTGCCAGGGGAAGTGGTGGATGCAGGTCTAGGTAGAACATTTAAAAGACATTTGGATAAGTACATGGATAGGAAAGGTTTGGAGGGATATGGCAAGTGGAACTAATTGAGTTTGGGAACATAGTCGGTATGGACGAGTTAGACCAAAGAGTCTGTTTCCACGCTATATGAGGAGAAAGTGAGGACTGCAGATGCTGGAGACCAGAGTTGAAAAGTGTAGTGCTGGAAAAGCGCAGCAGGCCAGGTAGCATCCGAGGAGCAGGAGAATCGACCTTTCGGGCATAAACCCTTCTTAGGAATGAGGCTGGTGTGCCAAGTGGGCTGAAATAAAAGGTAGGATTGGGAGGGAATTTGGGAGAGGGGCGCTGGGAATACGACAGGTGGAAGGAGGTGAGGGTGAGGATGATAGGCCGGAGAGGGGGTGGAGGGGGAGAGGTTGG
>NC_057727.1:2981158-2982117 GCF_004010195.1 Chiloscyllium plagiosum
AGGGGAAGGTGCTGGGAGTGGAGGTTGGGTTGGTGGGGGTGTGGACCTGATGAGGGAGTCGCGGAGGGTGTGGTCTCTCTGGAACGCTGATAGGGGTGGGGAGGGAAATATATCCATGGTGGTGGGGTCTGTTTGGAGGTGGCGGAAATGACGGAGGATGATCCGATGTATCCGGAGGTTGGTGGGTTGGAAGGTGAGGACCAGTGGGGTTCTGTCCTGGTGGCGATTTGTAGTAAATGTCTGTGTTGAGTCGATCGCCCAAGATAGAAATTGAGAGGTCTAGGAAGGGGAGGGAGGAGTCTGAGACAGTCCAGGTAAATTTGAGGTCGGGGTGGTAGGTGTTAGTAAAGTGGATGATCTGTTCAACCTCCTCATGGGAGCACGAGGTAGCGCCAATACAATCGTCGATGTAGTGGAGGAAAAGGTGGGGGATGGTGCCAGTGTAGCTGCGGAAGATGGACTGTTCCACATATCCTACGAAGAGGCAGGCATAGCTGGGGCCCATGATGTGCCCATTACTACTACTTTGGTTTGGAGAAAGTGGGAAGGAGAAGTTGTTAAGAGTGAGGACCAGTTCAGTCAGTCAAAGGAGGGTGTCAGTGGAAGGGTACTGGTTGGGTTGGCGGGAGCAGAAGAAGCGGAAGGCTTTGATGCCTTCGTGATGGCGGATGGAAGTGTATAGGGACTGGCGCTACCTCGTGCTCCCATGAGGAGGTTGAACAGTTCATCCACTTTACTAACACCTTCCACCCCGACCTCAAATTTACCTGGACCGTCTCAGACTCCTCCCTCCCATTCCTAGACCTCTCCATTTCTATCTCGGGTGACCGATTCAACACAGCTACCTCGATTACACCTCCTCCCACCCTGCCCCCTGTAAAATCGCCATCCCATATTCCCAATTCCTTCACCCCTGCCGCATTTGCTCCCAGGAGGACCAATTCCACTACCGAACAACC
>NC_057727.1:2982816-3010981 GCF_004010195.1 Chiloscyllium plagiosum
CCTCCCCCCACCTTTTCTCAGTCCCAACCCTCAGACTCAGCATCGCCTTCTTGACCTGCAATCTTCTTCCCGACCTCTCTGCCTCCACCCCCTCTCCGGCCTATCACCCTCACCCTCACCTCCTTCTACCTATCATATTCCCAGTGCCTCTCCCCAAAATTCCCCCCCCCCCCCTTACCTTTTATCTCAGCCCACTTGTCACATCAGCCTCATTCCTGAAGAAGGGCTTATGCCCGAAACGTCGATTCTCCTGCTCCTCAGATGCTACCTGGCCTGCTTATCCAGCACCACACTTTTCAACTTCCACGCTATATGACTCTGATTATTACAAAGGAAAGGTTCATGTTGTAAAGAAGCAAAGGAAGCCAATCTTTTTTTCCAGAGGAACTTAAATGTAATTTGGAAAAGATAATGAATTGAGAAACAATTAGTGGGAGTGACTTGGCTATCATTCCCCTAACACAGTTGGGACCTCTGCTGTTCGACTCTCATTGCCTTCTCCACCATTTTTAAAAATTCATGCATAGGATGTGAACTAGTCCAGCATTTGTTGCCCATCCCTCATTGTCCTTGGGAAGGTGGGGATAAGCTGCCTTCTTAAACCCTATGGACTGTATGTAGACCCACGATGACCTTAGGGAGGGAATGCCAGGATCTTTATTTCCTTAACTTCCTCCCTGAGCAAGAGTCTAAATTCCCAGAGCCGATCTGCAGACTCACTGCCATGGCTCCAGGCCCCAGGCTGCTCCCAGAGAGAAAAAGCTTCCGATTGGAGGAGCAAATCATTACAAAATCTACCACTCATACTTATCTGTATTTGAAGCTCTGGCTTCAAATCAACATTAATACAATAAAATGAAAATTTCAAAAGACAATAAACTTTCACTTTTTGCATGATTATTTCCTGGTCTATGACACTTCTCCTGGAATTATTATTTAGGAGAACCCTATGAGAGAGCTGTAAATACACTTACCAGCAAATCTGAAGTCAGATCGTATGAAATCCTCTGAGGGCAGTTATGTGGATTACAGGCTGCAGGCTGGACACCCGTGGATTAAATAAACTCATAACAATTACATTATTTATGTGATATGAGTCAATTGTCGGTGTGTACTCTTATAACATCACTTTATCATTTCCAATGAGAAATAATATTTGGGCACCCTACCTTTCCAGATTGGTTGCCGACTCTGGCTGGACATATTCCAAGATGTTTTCTCACAACTATGTTTTCCGCCTATTCCCATTCTCTTCAATTGTCCACAAAGTCCATCCTCACCATATCCTCTGTCCCACTAGGTTGGATGATTCTTGACTGTCAGTCATACATATATACCCATATGCATGTCTTATATGGAAGGGGTTGGTTAGCTCGGTTGGTTAGTTTGCAATGCAGAGTGATGCCAATCTAGCTGCACTGGCTGAGCTTACCAAGACTGACTCCCCATCTCAACCTCTCCCATTGCCTGAGGTGTGGTGACCCCCAAGTTGAATCTCTCTAATGAGAAAGCAACACTATGTTCCAGTATGGTGACTTTTATTCAAGAGCGTGGTGCTGGAAAAGCACAACTGACCAAGCAGCATCCAAGGAGCAGGAGAATCAACGTTTTGGGCAAAAACCCTTAATCAGGAATGATGAAGGGCTTATGCCCAAAACGTTGATTGCCCTGCTCCTTGGATGCTGCCTAACTGGCTGTGCTTTTCCAGCATCATACTCTCAACTCTGATCTCCACATCTGAGGTCCTCACTTTCTCCTATGGAGACTTTACCTATTTACTTTACAGCACTGAAATGTGTCCATTTGATCCATACCAGTGTTTATGGTTCCCACCAAACTCTTACACAGCCTCTCCATATATCTTTCTTCATCATACATTTATCTGACTTCCAACATATCAACCTTTATATATAAAGTGCCTGAAGCAATAAAACTTCTCATCACAGATAAGATGTTAGGACTGAAAAATCTTTTTCAAATGAGTAGCATGTATCAGAAAGGCAAAATGGTGCAGAAAGCATTTTCCAGAACTTAAGATACTGGCAACTAATGGTACAGCCGCCAGTAATAGAATTGTTAAAATCAGGGATGTACATGATGCCAGAATTAGAGGAAGTGTAGATATCTCAGAGATTAGGAAGGAGAGAAAACAATTATGGAGATAGGATGATTGAGAGCTTGGATGGACCTGAAAGCAAGGATAATAACTTCAAAATGAAGATGTTACATAATTGGAACTAATATGGATCAGCAAGTACAAGGGTGATAGGGGAATGAGACTCACTGAGAGGTGGGACACAGGCAGGAGTGTTTTGGATGACATCAAACCTGCAGTGCATAGAACATACAAGGCCAGCCAAGAATACATTGGGGTAATCATGTCTAGGTTTTAATGGAGGCATGAATGATATTTAAACAGCAGAGAGCTGTGACAGGGGCAGAAACCAGGCAAAGCGATAGAAGTGGAAATAGGCAGTTTTAGTAATGATGCAAATATGAGGTAATGAGGTTTGAGAGCAGGAAGAGATCTGAAAATGTGTTGCTGGAAAAGCGCAGCAGGTCAGGCAGCATCCAAATCGAAGTTTCGGGCATAAGTCCTTCTTCAGGAATTGCAGGAGAATCGACATTTCAGGCATAAACCCTTCTTCAGGATTGTGCCCGAAACGTCGATTCTCCTGCTCCTTGGATGCTGCCTGACCTGCTGCGCTTTTTCAGCAACACATTTTTTAGCTCTGATCTCCAGCATCTGCAGTCCTCACTTTCTCCGATCAGGAAGAGATGTCATTCTTATCACCTGGCAGTGATACAATGGATAAATAGGAATTGAGTGAGAAAAGTTCCTGACTGACAGTGGAGGTCACTGTCCATTGGAGGAGGAATAAATGGTCAACAATATTAAAGACCTTCAGACAGGTCAAGTACGGCAAGGAGCAAAACTTTGTCTTTGTCATAATCTCACAGGATGTGATTTGAGAAGGGCTGAATAAGTACTTAATTTCAGTACCTAAGGATCAGAAACTTAATTGGAGAGATACAAGCATGGAATTTAAAAAAAAGGGAAGGGAGGTTGGAGATGTAACAGTCAAAGGTACAAATTAGGAGCAGAACTGGCCATTCTGATTCTTGAACCATTTAATACAGTCATGCCAAATATGTTTGTATTTTGCATTCCACATTCCAACTTACTGCTGATAACTTTTGATTCCTCTGCTCAACAAGAATCTTTCCAATTCAGTCTTAAAAATATTAAATGGACCTGCCCCCATCACCTTCTCAAAAAAAGAGTTTCAAAACTAAACAATCTTCTGGAGGAAAAATATTCTCCTCATCTCTGTCCTAGATGTGCTCTGTCTTATACTCTGCCAGTTGCAGACTGTCCCACTGCATCCACCTTGTCAAGACCATTCAAAATCTTATCCACTTTAATCAAGTCACTCCTCATTCTTTTAGACTCTAGTGGAAACAAGCCCAGTCAGTCCAATCTTTCCAGATCAGACAACCCACTTATTCCAGGTATCAATGTGGTAAACCTTCGCTGAGCCACCTCCAATGGATTTACATCCTTCCTTACATAAGGTGACCAAAACTACACGTAGTATTCGAGATGTGGTCTCACCAATGCCCTAAACAGCTGCAGCATAATATCCTTATTTTTATGTTCAATTCCTCTTACAGTAAAGGATAACATTCCTTTGGTTGATTTGATTTGATGTGATTCGATTAGAATTATTGTCGTCATATGTGCTCAAATACAGTGAAAAGCTTTGTTTTGCAAGCAGTACAGACAGATCATAAGGGTGTTAGACAGAGCAAGGAAGACAAGGTTAGCACCAAAGGTGCACAAGAGCATGATCAACATTAGATTTGGAATGTGAGAGGTCCATTCAGCAGTCTAATAACAGTGGGGAAGAAACTGTTCTTGAACCTGTTGCTATGTGTTTCAAAATTTCTGTAACTACTGTCCGATGGAAAAAGTTGGAAGAGACTACTACCAAGGTGGGAGGGATCTTTGATGATGTTGGCAGCCTTTTTCACAGCAATAAAAAGTGTAAATTGAGTCCACAGATGGGAGGTTGGCTTTCATGATGGTCTGGGCTGTGTACACAACTCCCTGTAGTTTCTTACAGTCCTGGGCAGAGCAGTTGCCAAACCAAACTGTTCTGCATCTGGACAGGATGCTTACAATGGCGCATGTGTAAAAGTTGGTGAAGGTCCTTATGGACTTGCAGAATTTCCTGAACCTCCTGAGGAATAAGAAGTGTTGTTGTGCCTTCTGGACCGTAGCATCTATGTGGCAGGTCCAGGACAGATTGTTGGTGATCGTCACTCCTCAGAATTTGATGTGCTCAACCCTCTGCACCTCAGCTCCATTGATGTAGATGGCGGTGTGCCCTTCTCCTTTCTTCCTGAAGTCAATGGTCAGTTATTTTGTTTTGCTGACAAACGTGTTCATGATTATGTGCTGTACCTGCATACTAACCTCCTGAGACTCTTGCACTATGACACCTAGATCCCTTTACACCTCATAAATAACACTCCACGTTTTATTCTTCCTTCCAAATTGAACAATTCTACATTCTTTTCAAATTATACTTAATCACCTACACTTTGTTAACTCACTCAACCTATCTATAATTGCTGGCAACTTCCTTCTGTCCTTTTCACAGTGAGGGTGGTTTGCTAGGATGTGTAGAGTCAAGGGTTGTTTTTTGAGGAGAGGAATGTTGTCAACAGATTTAAATGAGGGAAACAACACCGAAAGAAAGAAAATAATTAAAAGGATTGGCTAGCATAGCGACGATGGTGTTGAGTCATCAACGGTTGAATGGGAATAGAGTTGAGGGATCAGGAGTTGGGTCTCATGGACAAGATGAGCTCAGAGGGGACACAGGAGAGTCATAGAGATGTACAGCAGGGAAACAGACCCTTTGGTCCAACCTGTCCATGCCGACCAGATATCCCAACCCAATCTAGTCCCACCTGCCAGCACCCAGCCCATATCTTTTAAAACCCTTTCTATTCATATACCATCCAAATGCCTCTTAAATGTTGCAATTGTACCAGCCTCCACCACTTCCTCTGGCAGCTCATTCCATACATGTACCACCCTCTGCGTGAAAAAGTTGCCCGTTAGGTCTTTTTTATATCTTTCCCCTCTCAC
This sequence comes from Chiloscyllium plagiosum, assembly GCF_004010195.1. Lineage (NCBI taxonomy): Eukaryota > Metazoa > Chordata > Chondrichthyes > Orectolobiformes > Hemiscylliidae > Chiloscyllium > Chiloscyllium plagiosum. The sequence continues at coordinate 2,987,978 of NC_057727.1, forward strand.
CCTAAACCTATGCCCTCTAGTTCTGGACTCCCCAACCCCAGGGAAAAGACTTTGCCTATTACCCTATCCATACCCCTCATAATTTTGTAAACTTCTATGAGGTCACTCCTCAGCCTCCAATGCTCCAGGGAAAACAGCCCCAGACTGTTCAGCCTCTCCCTGTAGCTCAGATCCTCCAATCCTGGCAACATCCTTGTGAATCTTTTCTGAACACTTTCAAGTTTCACAACATCTTTCCAAAAGGAAGGAGACCAGAATTGCACATAATATTCCAACAGTGGCCTAACCAATGTCCTGTACAGCCGCAACATGACCTCCCAACTCCTGTACTCAATACTCTGACCAATAAAGGAAAGCATACCAAATGCCTTCTTCATTATCCCATCTACCTGCAACTCCACTTTCAAGGAGCTATGAACCTGCACTCCAAGGTCTCTTTGTTCAGCAACACTCCCTAGGAACTTACCATTAAATATATAAGTCCTGCTAAGATTTGCTTTCCCAAAATGCAGCACCTCGCATTTATCTGAATTAAACTCCATCTGCCATTTCTCAGCCCATTGGTCCATCTAGTCCAGATCTTGTTGTAATCTGAGGTAACCCTCTTCGCTGCCCACTACACCTCCAATTTTGGTGTCATCTGCAAACTTACTAACTGTACCTCTTATGCTCGCATCCAAATCATTTATGTAAATGACAAAAAGTAGAGGACCCAGCACCGATCCTTGTGGCACTCCACTGGTCACAGGCCTCCAGTCTGAAAAACAACCCACCACCACCACCCCTCTGTCTTCTACCTTTGAGCCAGTTCTGTATCCAAATGGCTAGTTCTCCCTTGTATTCTGTGAGATCTAACCTTGCTAATCAGTCTCCCATGGGAAACCTTGTCGAACACCTTACTTACCCCATTTTCTGCAGCTCCACACAAAGGCCGCCTTGCTGATCTTTGAGGGCCCTATTCTCTCCTATTTACCCTTTATTAATGTATTTGTAAAATCCCTTTGGATTCTCCTTAATTCTATTTGCCAAAGCTATCTCATGTCCCCTTTTTGCCCTCCTGATTTCCCTCTTAAGTATACTCCTATTGCCTTTATACTCTTCTGAGGATTCACTTGATCTATCCTGTCCAAACCTTACATATGCTTCCTTCTTTTTCTTAACCAAACCCTCAATTTCTTTAGTCATCCAGCATTCCTTATACCTACCAGCCTTCCCTTTCACTCTGACAGGAATATACTTTTTCTGGATTCTTGTTATCTCATTTCTGAAGGCTTCCCATTGTCCAGCCGTCCCTTTACCTGCCAACATCTGCCTCCAATCAGCTTTCGAGAGAAACAAGAGAAGGATACAAATTCAAGACTGAGGCACAGGCAGTTTAAAGGAAGCTTTTAGCAGGCCATTGGAAGGAGCAGACACAGCAGAGGCAGCTAATCTGAAAGAAGTCCTTATACTTCTTGCATGAGTGGCCACAAGTTTTGGTGGAGAAGGTGCAGGAGAGGATTCTAAGAAATCAGGATGCATAGAATTTGGGGCTAAATTTAAATTGTAGAATGATATTGGAATTGTAAATAAACTCAAAGCAAATGATCATGGAAGTTTTAAACCTTAGAATTGCTTCAGCACAGATTCAGGCCATTCAGTCCATTGAGTCTGCACCAACCCTCCAAATAGCATCCCGCCCAGACCTAGCCTCCTACCCTATACCCATATCCCCACATTTACCATGGCTAAACCACCTAGCTTACACACACACTACATGGCATTTTAGCATGTCCAATCCACCTACCCTGGACACCTTTGGACTGTGGGAGGTGTTACATCGCGGGGTAAACTCCTGTGCTAATCTAAACATGCCACACAGAGAAGTTCATCTCACGCTGTAATCTATTAAATTTCAAGAGGCAAAGAACCATCCCAAATTTTACTATTAGAGTAAAAATTAACAATTTTATTCTTAAAGTCCAAATAGCAGTAAAGAACATTAAAGAGAACATTAAAATCACTATTTACAACTCCTTTCTCTTAAACCTATCTTTTACCTCCCACTTACTGGTCCGATAAAAAAACCCCGATTAAGATTTATGTTTCAAAACCAGTCAGCTTTGTTGACTTTCCTCTGTAGATTTGTCTCTGTAGATTTTCCTCTGTATTTTCCTGGGTCGTCTCTTCTTTGGTGTTCTGCTGTTATGGACAGGTGCCTTTCAGAGAGACTTTCGGCTAGCAGTCTTTACTTGTTGGTGGCTTGGCAGTTCTCCCCCTAACTGCTCAAAATGTCTGTTTTTATACTTCAAAACATTGGATAATTTCATTGGTTTGATGTCATCAAAACTCTAAATTCAAATTAAATTGGAGTTTGGTATCTGGGGCATAATTTAAATTTGTTTTTGTTCCATGGAAATGCAACTCCAGCTATTTGTTTCAACCAAATGTTACAGTTTTACCTTGTTCAGCACTCTCTTTGCTTTCTGTCAGTCCTTGCTAGCTTCCTATCTCTCTTAAAGGTTTTTCATGTGATGGAACAAAGGGATCAGTTGAAGTATGTCTGCTTTAACGCACAGAGTGTCAGAACTAAGAGTGACGAGCTTAGAGCATGGATCAGTACTTGGGACTATGATGTTGTGGCCGTAACGAATACATCAGTTTCACAGAGGCAGGAATGGTTGCTAGATATTCCAGAGTTTAGAACATTTAAAAAGAACAAGGAAGGGGGGACAAAGAGGAGGGGGTGTAGCATTGCTAATCAGAGAGTACGTCGCAGCTACAGAAATGAAGGTTGTCGAGGAAGGTTTGTCCACTGAGTCAGTATGAGTGGAAGTTAGGAACAGCAAGGGAGCAACCACCTCACTGGGGATCTTCTACAGACCTCAAATAGCAGTAAAAAAATCAAAGAACTCATAGACCAGCAGATTTTGGAAAAGTGCAGACATAGCAGGGTTGTTGTTATGGGTGATTTCAACTTTCCCAATATTGATTAGAACCTCCTTAGTGCAGATAGTTTAGATGGAGCCGTTTTTGTCAGGTGTGTTCAGGAAGGTTTCCTTACTCAGTATGTAGACAGGCCAATGAGGGGAGAGGAGAAAGTGAGGTCTGTAGATGCTGGAGATCAGAGCTGGAAATGTGTTGCTGGAAAAGCGCAGCAGGTCAGGCAGCATCCAGGGAACAGGAGAATCGACGTTTCGGGCATAAGCCCTTCTTCAGGAGGTGGTTGCTCCCTTGCTGTTCCTAACTTCCACTCATACTGACTCAGTGGACAAACCTTCCTCGACAACCTTCATTTCTGTAGCTGCGACGTACTCTCTGATTAGCATTCCTCAATGAGGGGAGAGGCCATTTTGGATTTGGTGCTCGGCAATGAACCAGGACAGGTGTCAGATCCTGCAGTGGGAGAACACTTTCGTGACAGTGACCACAACTGCCTCACATTTACCATAGTCTCTGAGAGGGAAAGGAGCAGTTACCAAGGGAAGATATTTAATTGGGTAAAAGGAAATTATGACGCTATCAGACAGGAGTTGGTAGTACAGATTGGGATCGATTGTTGCACAGAAAGGGCACAACAGACATGTGGAGACTGTTTAAGGAGCAGTTGTTGCAAGTGATGCATAAATTTGTTCCTCAGAGACAGGGAAGAAGGTGTAATATTAAGGATGATGAGAACAGAGGAGCTTCTCGTTAAAAGGAAGAAGGCAGCTTACGTAAGGTCGAGGAAGCAAGGGTCGAGCACAGCTTTAGAAGATTACAGGCTTGCTAGGAAGGAGCTCAAAAATGGACTGAGGAGAGCCAGGAGGGGGCACAAAAAGGCTTGACAGGAAGGATTAGGGAGAACCCAAATGCATTTTTCTCGTACATAAGGAATAAGAGAATGATCAGAGAGAAGGTAAGGCCAGGGATCGTGTAGGGAACTTGTGCGTGGAGTCTGAGCAGATAGGGAAAGCCCTAAATGAATTTTTACTTTGGTTTCACTAAGGAAAGTGACCTTGTTGTGAATGAGAACTTTCAGGAGTGGGGAAACAGGCTTGAACAGGTCGAGATTGAGGAAGTTGATGTTCAGGAAAGTTTGGCAAACAGTAAGCTTGATAAGTCCCCAGGACCAGACCAGATTTATCCCAGGTTGATCCGGGAAGCTAGAAAGGTGGTTGCTAAGCTGCTGGTGAAGATCTTTGTATCCTCACTCTCCACAGGAGTCGTACCAGAGGGTTGGAGGGAGGTGAATGTTGTTCCTCTTTTCAAGAAGGGGAATAGGGAAATCCCTGGCAATTACAGACCAGTCAGTCTTATGTCTGTGGTTAGCAAGGTTTTGGAAAGAATTCTGAGGGATAGGATCTATGACGATTTGGCAAAGCATAGCGCGATTAAAGGTAGTCAGCATGGCTTTGTGAGGGGCAGGTCATGCTCACAAATCTTATTGAGTTCTTTGAGGAGGTGACAAGGCAGGTTGATGAAGGTCAAGCAGTGGAGGTGGTGTACATGGAATTCAGCAAAGCACAGTAGGCTCATTCATAAAGTCAGGACGTATGGGATACAGGGAGACTTGGCTGTCTGGATTCAGAATTGGTTAGCTGACAGAAGGCAGAGAGTGGTTGTAGATGGAAAGTATTCTGCCTGAAGGTCAGTGGTGAGTGGAGTCCCACAGGGATCGATTCCTGGGCCTCTGTGATTTGTAGTTGTTATAAATGACATGGATGAAGAGGTTGAGGGGTGGGTTAGTAAGTTTGTCAATGACAAAAAGATTGGTGGTGCCTTTGATAGTATTGAGGGCTATTGCAGGCTGCAGCGCGACATAGACAGGGTGCAGAGCTGGGCTGAGAAATGGCAGATGGAGTTCAACCTGGATAAATGTGAAGTGATGCATTTTGGAAGGTCAAACTTGAATGCTGAATATAGGATTAAAGACAGGATTCTTGGTAGTGTGGAGGAACGGAGGGACCTGGGTGTGCAAGTACATAGATCCCTCAAAGTTGCCACCCAAGTGGATAGGGTTGTTAAGAAAGCATATGGTGTTTTGGCTTTCATTAACAGGGGGATTGAGTTTAAGAGCCGTAAGGTTTTGCTGCAGCTCTACAAAACCTTGGTGAGACCACACTTGGAATATTGTGTCCAGCTCTGGTTGCCCTTTTATAGGAAAGATATGGACGCTTTGGAGATGGTGCAAAGAAGGTTTACCAGGATGCTGCCTGGACTGGAGGGCTTGTCTTACGTGAGGAGGTTGACTGAGCTTGGACTTTTCTCTCTGAAGCGAAGGAGGAAGAGAGGTGACCTGATCGAGGTGTTCAAAGTAATGAGAGGCATGGATAGAGTTGATAGCCAGAGACTTTTCCCCAGGACAGGATTGACTGCTACATGGTGTCATAGTTTTAAGATGTCAGAGGGAGGTTTTGTATGCAGAGAGTTGTGAAGCATGGAATGCCAGCGGTGATGGTGGAAGCAGAGTCGTTGGGGACATTTAGCAAACTACTGAACATGCACATTTTGGGGGGATGCATAGGTTAGGTTATTTTATTTTATATTAGGATTAATCCTCGGCACAACATCATGAGCTGAAGGGACTGTACTTTACGTGTTGTATGTACAGTACACACCTACACTTTGTAACAGAGGAAGCTGGAGCACCTGGAGGAAACCCACGCAGACACAGGGAGAACATGAGGTTGGAATTGAACTTGGGTCCCTGGCACCGTGAGACAGTAGTGCTAACCACTGAGCAACATGCTGCTAATGTGAGTGAGTTACACCTTAAACAGCTAATGCTCAGGATTCCTGCAATATTTGACCAGTTCACGAATCAGTTAGTCTGAATCAGACCCCTGGGCATAAAACAGTCCATTCCACCCTAGTCAAACCAGTAAGTATCTGGGGATTGCTCTGATTGGTTAGCGCTCTTTAATTGCACTCATACTGTGAAGTGCACAGGCTTTGGTCAGCTCATTTTTAACACATTCTCAGACAAAAAGTGATTTAATTTACTGCCAAAACTATCTGGTGTACACCACTGTAACCTAACCGGTTCAGTAAAGTGATTTCCAGCAATCAGATTATTTGGAGGACTGGACAAGTTGAATAAAAATGTTTCATTTTGGTGATTAACATATTTTTAGATAATTTAATACAACTACGCCAGGTTATTGGGGAATACTTTACAATGGAGAGAGAAAATGAAGAAACAAAAAAAATCCGTTATGTGGTGTAGTCTGATGGATTAGGATGATTGTTACATTTACACAAATGCTATCTCACTGTAGTGAAAATGGAGGTCAAGAGAAATGGAGTTGGCCTCAGGAATGCATCACCATCGTAGTGATTGTAATGAGGTCAGCCAGTTGGACCTTACAGAATATGAGTTCCAAAACACTTCATCACCAGAACTTTGTAACAAGCACCAAAACATCGCTGGGCGCGAGGTGAGATAACTTACTTAACAGCATGTTATTGAGCCTACAAGGGCAGGTGCAATCTTAGATCTGGTCCTGTGTAATGAGACAGGTAAAATTAATGATCTCATAGTTAAGGATCCTCTCGGAAAGAGTGATCACAGTTCAAATTTCAGATACAAATGGAGGGTTAAATAGTATCATCTAAAACCAGGGTGTTACCCTTAAACAAGGAAGACTATCATGGAATGAGAAAGGAGTTCGCTAAATTAGATAGGGATAACAAATTATATGGTGGAACAGTTGAGGAACAGTGGAGGACTTTACAGCGCTCATAGAAAGTATATTCCGATCAAAAACAAGGATAGCAAGGGTAGGAAGAGCCAGCTTTCGATAACTAGAGAAACAAAGGAAGGCATCCAATTAAAAGCTCAGGCTTACAAAGTAGCCAAGAGAAGTGGGAAACAGAAAGATTGAGAAAACTTTAAGAAACAACAAAAGTAAGCAACAAAGAAAGATAGATTATGAATGCAAACTAGTACAGAATATAAAAACAGATAGTAAAAGTTTTTATAAATATAGAAAATGGAAATGGGTGGCTAAAGTGGACATAGGTCCCTTGCAGGATGAGAAAAGGGAATTAATATTGGGTAATGTGGAAACAGCTGAGGCCTTGAATAACTATTTTGTGTCAGTCTTCACAGTAGAAGATGTGTCTAAAATGCCAATGAATGGTGTTAAGGATACGATTGGAGGTGAGGACCTCAATTCAATTGCTATCACTAAAGGGGTAGTGTTGAGCAAACTTGAGGCTCTAAAGGTAGATAAGTCCCCTGGTCCTGATGGAATATATCCCAGGTCAAAAATGGGACCAGCTTTGTGACAAGGCAGCTTCATTAAATATATTCAAGACAGAATTGGTTGGGATTTTGCATGGTGGGTGAATTAAAGACAGAATGGGGATATTGTAGAGGACCTGAGGCGATGGATGGATCAGCTATGATCTTAACAGAGAGTGGAGCAGGCTTGATGGGCCAAATGGTGTACTCCTGCTTGTATTCTATTACTATTACTATAATAGCAATACAGTTGAGTGAATCAAGAAATGGATGAAAGGAAGAAGTTGGGAGATTTTATGTGAGAGAGATATTAACAGTTGTACATAAGATTCATCTTGTGTTACAATGGTGTTAGAGACAATTACTATGAATGCATCAAATCTTTGTGTACTGTAGATAAAAGAATGTAACACTATAGTAATGGAATTTTAACATGTGTAAGAACTGTGTATAAAGGGGCTCTTGTAAGAACTGTATTTTGGGATTCTATTACTGACTCAAACTTGAGCTGGGATTGCCATTTTTGCCACTCACCAATTTTGCTCATTATTTGAACACAATCCATTGTCCTCCCTTAACACAGATGTGTTTGAGTTGCATCACATCAGATAATTACCAGTTCTGATTAGGACCCCCTCACTTTTGTTAAACTTTAATTCTTAAAACCACAAGTTATATTCCAAAACATATAAATTATGAAATAATTTATGATGGGCAGTATTTTATCCAGGAGTGTGAGAAAGACCAGAACAACAATAACTTGTAATAACAACAACAACTGCAGAAGACAAATAAAAAGGAGCAAAGATCTCATCAAACTGAGGGCTGTGCAGAAATTTATTTCTATGGAAACAATATCATGAGAATAGCATGGGCTACGTTCACATTAATACCCTGAGAGATCAGAGGTTGTTGAGAATAGGATTGAGTACCCTAACAATGCAGTAGGAATTTTTTCATGAGATCAAGGCTGAGATAAACTTTGAGAAGATACATTTCCAGTTGTAAGAAATTGTATAATTTCTCTTCCATCCTATCAGGTTTCTTATAAACATGTTAAAAAAGTTCTCATGAGGAGTTGAATTACATTCTGCAATATTATGACTGCTGTTAAGTGTGAAAATATACATACACATCTAAATTGTCCGTAGTGTTAGGTAAGGGGTAAATGTAGGGGTATGGGTGGTTTGCGCTTCGGCGGGTCGGTGTGGACTTGTTGGGCCGAAGAGCCTGTTTCCACACTGTAAAGTAATCTAATCTAATCTAATAGCAAGATCCAACAACTGGTCATGGTATAAATGACTTGGACAATCTATTTTGGATGATGAGGGAGGAATGCTAGACCAAGGCATTTTGCTTTTCAACAAATGGTTTCCATGGGCCCTTTAGCATAACTGACCACTCAAAGAGGTAGTTGGGACCTTGGATTAATATCTCATCTGAGAGGTAACACTTGTGACAATGCGCTAGATTGGAATGTTCATTGTCCATGCAGGTCAGCAGCAGTATACATTCAATGCCAGCAATGCATAGTCTCATAGTAGGAGGCATTTTCATGGATGTTTTTCATTATTGTTTCCGTAGCTTGGACAGGATTTCTCACAGGTGAGCATTTATATTGTATTATTTCAATGTAGCTTTTAAGATAGCAGTTAAGTGGTGGAAGAGGAGATGATTGACAGCACTCTGTGACCTGATTCATACTCAAGAAAAATCACCCCCTGCAAATTCCCCTCCAAGGCACTCATCATTCTGACTTGGAAATATATCACCATTGCCTCATTGATTCAAAGTCCTGGAATTCCCTTCTTCAGGGCATTGTGGGTCTACCCACAGCACATGGATTGCAGTAGTTCAAGTAGGCAGCTTAAGGGCAAGAGTCACCCATGTCCCATGAGTGAATGAAAAAATATCAGTTTTGACCAACTTCAATGCCTTGTAATTGTCAAAGTACCATAAACAATATTCAGGATTTGCTTATCAAACATTTGCAGTGCATGATCTGGCCACTATAGACATGTCTTCAGTATCAGAACCATATGGTATTTGGCATGTGGGACTCTTATACACCTTTGTGTGTCCTGACCTGAAATGCCAAAGCAAGATGTCGGTTCCTTCTGACCTAGAGATAAGTGAGTAAGCAATTACTGCCTTTGGGTTAAAAGGAGAAAATAAAATGGTAACACGAGGAAATTCTAACATGGGAACTGACCAAAGGCGTACTTGATAATATAAGTGAAGAAAAAAATGCGTAGATTTCTGTTTATATCTCCTTTTGATTGAATAAGCACTAAAGATACTTTGATGATGTCTGTGTGTAAGTTGACTGATGTGCTTGGCTCCCACACTATGAAACTTGCAATTGGATGGCTGAAATGGTTGTGTAATCTCTTAATTCTCACAATGTAGCTATTGGAATATTTGATAAAGTGTCTACATGTTGATTGAAGATGTCAAGGAATGACATAAACAACCCAGCTCATGCAATCCTAACTGTCAAGGCCGCATGCGGGAACTCCAATCTGTCTTAGAGTTGACACTCAAGAAAACCCCAAATGATGGCTCCTGTTCTCCAGTTTTACCACAGTATCCTGACCACCACCTGGCACCCCACTGATAAACCCAAGACTGGCAGCGGCAGAGCTATTAACCGGAAACCCAGGACTGGCAACACAGGCTCTGTCTAGATTCACACAGGAAGCTTTGTGTGGAATGCTTGTCTTCAGTTGCTCATGCTGAAGCAGCTGGCCCAAGGGATGGAGGGGGTGGGGTAGGTGGGAAGGGGGAGGGGGTGTTTAGAGAGGCGTGGGGATGGTTCGGGAGGAGGAGGACATGATTGGGCAGCACACTATTGTTTCCGTACTTCGGAATAAACGTCCTGATTCATGCTCAAGCAACCGCAGAGGCTTTAGAGAGTCAGTGTCAGAAATGTATTCACTTGGCTGGGACTTCACGCATATATTGGACTGGAATTCACCACTACTCACAGAATTTATAGGATTCAGCACTCTTCAATGGAGCTGCTGGCCACTGTAATTCCATTTCGCTCCCCGTACTCATATCTATTTGATATCTTCCTTTTCCAGTCTTGTTCAATTCCACCTTTAGCTGACATGATGGTCTCACTTCAATAGCTAATCAAGCAAAAAGCATTCCATGCCCTAACATTGCTTCACTTGAGATCAGTAATAGCACTTCACCACCTGGGGCAAGTGACCCAGTTGGTACCCTTTCTGTGCCATCATGCCTCATTACTGCAATGTACAATGCCTGTTTGGCAGCATGAGTCAGCTTGCCATTGGGAGCAAAGGGGAATACTCTGATGCCTTTCTGCAGCAAGTCTGAGAACAGGGCAAAAAAATAGGTCCAGGATCCAATGAAATAATTTCACACAGAAATGTCCATTTCGACAGCACAGCATCTGCAGGGTAGAAACATTTGTCTGGTATTCACCAATTCATCAAAGATTTGCAGACAGCACCTTCCACATCCACGATCACTTCCTTCTAGAAAAACAAGGGAAGCAGATATATGTGAATGCCACTCCTTGCATTTCTCTCCGACCCATCACAATCCTGCTTGGGAATATATCGCCATTTATTGCCCATCCCTAGTTGCCCTTTGAGAAGGTGGTGGTGAGCTGCCTTCTTGAACTGCTGCAATCAATCTGCTATGGGTAGACCCACAATGCCATTGAGGAGGGAGTTTCAGGATTTTAACCCAGCTGACAGTGAAGGAACGGCGGTATATTTCCAAGTCTGGATTGGGATTGGTTTAGAGGGGAACTTGCAGGGGGTGGAGTTCCCATGTATCTGCTGCCCTTGTCCTTGTAGATGGAAGTGATTGTGTGCTTGGAAGGTGCTGTTTAAGGATCCCGTTGAATTTTTGCATCTTGTAGGTGGTACACGCTGCTGCTACTGCAAGTCAGAAGTGGAGGGAGGGGATGTTTGTGGGTGTGATGCTTATCAAATGGCCTGCTTTGTCCTGGATGGTGTCAAGCTTCTTGAGTGTTGTTGGAGCTGCCCCCATCCAGGCAAGTGGGGAGTATTCCATCACACTCCTGCCTTGTGCTTTGTAGTTGGTGGACAGGGAGTCAGGAGGTGAGATATTTGCTGCAGTATTCCTAGCCTCTGACCTGCTCTTATATCCACGATGTTTATGTAATGAGTCCAGTTCAGTTTCTGCTCAATGGTAACCCCCAAAATGTTGATAGTTGGGCATTCAGTGATGGTAGCAGCATTGAATTTTATTGGATGATGGTTAGATTGTCTTTTATTAGAGATGAGCTGAAAATATGTTGCTGGAAAAGCGCAGCAGGTCAGGCAGCATCCAAGGAGCAGGAGAATCGAAGTTTCGGGCATGAGCCCTTCTTCAGGAATCTGAAGAAGGGCTCATGCCCGAAACGTCGATTCTCCTGTTCCCTGGATGCTGCCTGACCTGCTGCGCTTTTCCAGCAACACATTTTCAGCTCTGATCTCCAGCATCTGCAGTCCTCACTTTCTCCTTTTATTAGAGATGGTCTTGCCTGGCACTTGTGTGGCATGAATGTTTCTTGCTCAAGCCTGGATACGGTCCAGATCTTATTGAATCTGAACATGGACTGCTTCAGTATCTGAGGATTCGCGAATGGTGCTGAACATTATCAATCATCAGCGACCACTCCTGACCTTACGATGGAGGGAAGGTCATTGATGAAGCAGCTGAAGGTACGTTGGGCCTAGGACACTACCCTGAGGAACACCTGCAGAGATGTCCCAGAGTTGAGTTGACTGACCTACCAACAACCAACCATGTGCCAGGTATGACTTCAGCTGGCGGAGAGTTTGCCCCCTGATACCCTTTGATTGTAGCTTTTCCAGAGCTCCTTGATGCCACACTTGATAACACTGTTGTTGACACCTTCCTACTGATGATCAAGACCAGACTGGTGGGCAGTAACTGGCCAGGTTGGATTTGTCTTGCTTTTTATGTACAGGACACAGCTAGGCAATTTTCCACATTGCCAGGTAGATTCCAGTGGTGTAGTTTAATTGGAACCACTTGGCTAGGGGAGCGGCAAGTTCTGGAGCACAAGTCTTCAGTACTGTTGCCAGAATGTTGTCAGGAACCAAAGCCTTTGCAGTATCCAGAGTCTCGAACAGTTTCTTGATATTACATGGAGTGAATCAATATGGCTGAAGACTGGTATCTGTGATGCTGGGGACCACTGGAGGAAGCTGAGATGGATCACCAACTTGACACTTCTGGGTGAAACTTGCTGCAAATACATCAGCCTTATCTTTTGCACTAATGTGCTGCATTCTTCCATCACTGAGGATGGGGATATTAGTGAGTTGTTTAGTTGTCCACCACCATTCATAACTGGATGTGGCAGGACTGCAGAGCTTAGATCTGATCCATTGGTTGTGGGATCGTTTAGTTCTGTTTATCACTTGCTACTTATGCTGTTTGGTATGCAAGCAATCCTGTTTGGTGGCTTCACCGAATTGACACCTCATCTTCAGGTATGCCTGGTGCTGCTCCTGGCATGCCCTCCTGTACTCTCCACTGAACCAAGGTTGATGCCCTGGCTTAATGGTAATGGTTGAGTGGGGAATTTGCCAAGCCATGAGGTTACAGATTGTGCTGGAGTACAATTCTGCTGCTGTTGATGGCCCACAGTCCCTCATGGATGCCCAGTCTTGAGTTGCTCGATCTGTTTAAAGTCGGTCCCATTTAGCACTGTGATAGTGCCAGTTAGCACAATGGAGGTTATTCTCAATGTGAAGGCAGGACTTTGTCACCACAAGGACTGTGCAGTGGTCGCTCTTACCGATACTGTCATGGACAGATGGATCTGCAGCTGGCAGATTGGTAAGGATGGGGTCAGGTATGTTTCTCCCTCTTGGTGGTTCCCTCACCACTTGCCACAGACTCAGTCTAGCAGCTATGTCTTTTCGGACCCGACCAGCTCGATTAATAGTGCTGCTGCCAAAACACTCATGATGGAGAATGATGTTGAGGACTTCCAGGGCAACTCCCTCCCAACTGTATCCCACTGTGCTGCCCCCTCTGCTGGGTCCGTCCTGCCACTGGGACATGACATATCCAGGGATGGTAATGGTGGTGTCTGGGACATTGTCTGTAAGTTATGACTCCATGAGTATGACCATTTCAGGCTGTTGCTTGACTAGTCTGTGAGACAGCTCTCCCAGTGTTGGCACAAGCCCCAGATGTTAATGAGGACGGGGTTGCAGAGTTGACAGGGCTGTTTCTGCTCTTGTCTAAATCAATGCTGGTGCTCCATCTGCTTCCATTTCTTTGTTGAGACTTTCTACTGATCTGTCTATTCCTCAAATCATTTCATACACCTCAAGTTGATCACCCATTAATCTGCCTTATTCATGCCAAGTCTATGCAACTTGTCCTCAGAGGTGTAGTGCTGTCCATTAAAGTTGGGAGCGAAATGGAATGAAGAACTTTGGGAGAAATTTTCAGAGCCATGACTTGTACCAGATTGTCAGCTTTATCACAAGAGGAAGAATGGAGACCACTGGCTGGGAACAAGCTTTAGACCAGGTTTGAAAAGGACCTGTGATAGAATATATAATTCTCTGGTCTGTCTACACGCACACAATTCCAAATCCCTGGAAGCATTCCAAAAAACCTCAAGTACCTTTTACAAAACTTTCATGACTTTCTGTGTGATGCCCAGAACAGGATCCAAACTTACACCTTATAAAGGCTCAGCAATTCTTCTTAATTCATTCTCTCACAGGATGTGGGCATCACTAGATGGGCCAACACTTCTTGCAATCCCTAATTGCTGAGAGGGCAGTTAAGAGTCAACCATGTGAGTCGAGGTTCACATTTGTTCAGACCAGGTAAGATGATAGATTTCCTTCTCCATTAGTGAATCAGATAGGTTTCTACAACAATGGTTACCTGCTCATCTTGATTTCTAGATTTTAATTGAATTCAAATTTCACTCTCTGCCAATGTGGGATTCACACCTGTATCCCTATGAATATTAGACGGAGTTCTTCTGTATATTAGCTGGGTTCTAGATCAATACCTTCATCTTGTTATGAGGTGCTGCCTAACATTTGTACTTACCCATTCCAAGATTTCTTTATTGTTATAGCCCTTTTAAAATTGTAACATCTAGCAAGAAAGAAAGACTGGCATTTATATAGCACCTTTCACAATCTCAGGATACCCTAAAGTTCTTTGTGGTCAGTGAAGTAACATTGAAGTGTGGTCACTGCTGTAATGGATAAAATGCGGGGAATTGGTTTAGCTCAGTTGGCTGAATTGTTGGTTTACAGCGCAATGCGATGCTAACAGCATGGGTTCAATTCCCACCACTGGTTTGAGGTTACCATGAAGGACTCTCCTTCTCAACCTCTTCCCTCACCTGTGGCCCTCAGGTTAAATCACTACCAGTTGCTTCTCTCTAATGAGAGAGCAGGACCTATGGTCTAGTAAGACGATGGTGATACAGTGTGGGTGGGACAAAATGTGGCAGCATGGCATAATCACAGAAACAGCAATCAGATTACTTACAGTGTGGAAACAGGCCCTTCGGCCCAACAAGTTCACACCAACCCACCAAAGCGCAACTCACCCAAACCCTTTACCCATTCACCAAACACTACGGGCAATTTAGCCAGGCCAATTCACCTAACCTGCACGTTTTTGGATTGTGGGAGGAAACCGGAGCACCCGGAGGAAACCTACACAGACACTGGGAGAATGTACAAACTCCACACAGAGATCAGATAATGATCAGTTCATGTGTTTCTCATGATGTTGTCCATGATACTCTTAATCACAATAATGCCAATGGGATGTTTTACAACTGTCTGTGGGGTCTTTAGTTAAACCCTCTCATCCAAAAAACACAGTGAGATTTGCAACTGCTTGATTGAATGGCCTTTATTGCCTGGATTTTATTCGGCATTTGGGATTCAGATCATTAGATCAAGATGATCCTTAGTAGGCATAACTCAGTTGGTCAGTCCTATTTCCACTGACTCATCAAGCTCCCAGGTTTAAGTCCCACTCCAGGACTTGAGTGTAAAACCTGAGGCTGCCACTTCTATACTGAGAGAACATTGCATTGTCCTTCAGGTGTAGCATTATTCGGAAAATCTCTTACGTGTTCAAGTAGAAACAGAGGACCCCCTCTACCTGTTCAGGTTGATGTAAAAAATCCCATGACACTGGGGAGTTCTCTCTGGGTTTCTGCTTAATATTTATTCCTCAGTCAACATCACCAAAATATTATGTTGTTAACCATCTAATGTAAATGTTAACCATCTAATGTTAACCTAATAATGTAAAAAGATCTTTGACTGAATATGAACATTCATCTGCAATGATAGCAAGGCAGAAAGGAAAATTCCTCAATCAGTTGAGGGAGCATTTACTTAAAAGGGCAAAGAACAGAGTTACTTTATCAATGAGATGGATTGATACTTGGTGGAAGGAGGGAGTTGGGATGATGGCAGATTCAGAATAAATTTAAAAAAAAATCAGTGACAACAGTTCCAAATGTCTTTGAACAATTTGAGATACCCAGAGATTGTGGAAGGCAATACAAAAATGCAAGTTCTTTCTTTCCAACTTTTTCCCTTTCTCTCTGTGTTTTCTTTTTCCCTCTTTCACCTCTTCTTTTGCTTCCCTTCATCTTTCTTTCTTTCTTCTCTCCTTTTCTTTGACCTGTCTTTTCTCTTTAGCTTTTTTTCACCCTTGCTCATTCAGCATGTCTCAATGACTACCGCCCAGTGGCCCTAACCTCGCTGGTCATGAAGTGCTTTGAAAGGCTGGTCATGGCATTAATCAACTCCAGCCTCCCCACTACTCTTGACCCACTCCAATTTGCCTATTGGACCAATTGATCCATGTCAGATGTCATATGACTTGCCCTTCACTCCTCCCTAGAATGTCCTGACACCAAGAACAGCTATGTAAGAATCCTACTCATTAACTATAGTTCATCCTTCAATACTATTATCCCCTCGAGACTGATTACAAAACTTAATGATCTCGGACTAAGCCCCACTCTCTGGAACCGGATCCTCAGTTTCCTGACCCACAGGCCACAATCAGTGAAGACTGGGGACAGTATTTCATCCTCACTAAAACTCAACACTGGAGCCCCCCCCCAGGGATGCATACTCAGCCCCCTACTGTACTCATCGTATACCCATGACTGCATTGCCAAATACCAGATCAATGCCATTTACAAGTTCGCTGATGACACCACCATAGTCGGTCGAATCTCAGATGGGGATGAAACAGACTACAACAGCAGGTGGAAGACCTGGAAAAATGGTGCACTGAGAACAACCTAGCTCTTAATGCCAGCAAAACCAAGGAACTCATTATTGACTTTCAGCGGGATGTTACTCATGCAGCCCAATACATTAACAGAGTGGACTGTGTAAAGCTCCTGGGAGTGGTCATCAGCAAGAAGCTTTCTTGGACTCTTCATGTGGACATACTGGTTACAAAGGCCCAACAATGTCTCTTCTTCCTCAGGCAGCTGAGGAAATTTGGCATGACGGCGAATACCCTTGCCAACATTTATAGGGGCGCCATCGAGAGCATTCTGTCTGGATGTATCACTACCTGGTATGGCAACTGTACCATTCAAGATCGGGGACGGTTACAGAGAGAGGTGAACTCGGCCCGGACAATCACAAAAGCCAACCTCCCATCTACAGAATCCATCTACCAGGCCCACTGTCAAGGAAAGGCCACCAGCATTCTCAAAGATCCATCCCACCCTGGCAATGTTTTTCTCCAACCTCTACCATGGGGAGAAGGTACAGAAGCCTGAACACACGCACCAGCCATTTTCGAAAAGTTTCTGCCCTACTGCTGTTAGAGTACTGAATGGACTCTCAAACTCTTAACATTCGCCTCTACCTTTGTTTTTGTTTTTGCCACTGTTTATCTATTATTTGCTATCGATGCTACGTAACTCTGTGATCTGCTTGGATTGCTCACAAGACAAAGCTTTTCACTGTGCCTCGGGACACGGGACAATAAATTCAATTCAATTCAAATTCAAATTAATTGCTCTATTTCTCTCTTTGTCCCCCCCTCTCTCTCCTTACCCAGCAGATATGCTATCAATCTCCAGGACATAATTGCAGTTGGGGTTTCACAGCTGAACAAAACTGTTAAAGGAGTAAATTGGCCTCTTTGACTAACTTGCAACAGCTGAATCAGGAAGGGTAAGTGAAGTTTCATTTGACTAACAGCTGGATGTTGTATAGAGGGTCAGGAGGCTTGGAGCAACAACAGAAGGTGATCCTTCATCCCATGTTACCTGAAGACCCTGGCAGGTTTCACAGTCCAGCTGACTGCTTCTTCCTCATTCTGTACTTTCTTTACACTTCAAGGGAAATTAAGGATGGGCAATAAATGCTGACCTTGTCAGCAACACCCACATCCCCTAAATGAATAAGACGTAACTTTGAGGAATTCTGTCTGATATTTGGATCTGGATTCATTAATTTCACAGGATGAAGCTGCAATGATGTTCGGTGAAAATATGCTTCCACTACTGCTTGAAAAATCTCTCCTGGCTTCTCAGCTCTTCACATGTCTGGTTTTGTGGTCACCAACCGTTTTAATTTAGACTATTCACCAAATGACAAATTGCAGATTTTATATATAACTGTTTTACGGAAGGAAAACTCATACTCGCTCACACACTCTCCCTCTCTCTCTCTCTCTCTCTCTCTGTCTCTCTCTCTCACACACACATATTCTCTCACACACACGTACACACTCACACAAATACAAACTTTGTCATACACTCTCTCACAACACACACATAACACACTCATATACATACACACTTCCTCACACACATACACTCTCTCTCACACAAAACACACACATACACATTTTGTCATATAGCACACATTTCCTCTCACAATAAACACAAGCTGTCTCTCACACACATATAACACGATTAAAAGTCCCACAACACCAAGTTATAGTCTAGCAGGTTTATTTGGAAGCACTAGCTTTCAGAGAGCTGCTCCTTCATCAGGTGGTTGTGAAGTATTCTCCACAACCACCTGATGAAGGAGCAGGGCTCTGAAAGCTAGTGCTTCCAAATAAACCTATTGGACTATAACCTGGTGTTTGTGTGATTTTTAACTTTGTCCAACCCAGTCCGACACCAGCACCTCCAGATCAGATGTAAGGTATGGCTATATATAAAGTACAAGGTGGACTGTTTGCAACTTTTGTGAGTAGCAATTGCCAGTCAACCAATTAACATAAGCTGTGAAATGTGAAAAGAATATTCACTAGGATTTAGCCAAGCATTGTCTTGTGTTAACTTCTCAGATCCTTCAATTTAGTTGATGAGACAGTTTAATGTTTCATCTGAAAGACAGCACCTCCAACAGTGCAGTACTCCCTCTATGTTGCACTGGGCTTCTGGATTGTGGATGCAGAATTATGCAGTGGGATCCAACCTGACAATGTTCTGTTCGCAGAGCTGGACTTACCTGCTGAATCCCAGGTGACAGTAGGAAGAGTAATGTAGTGTATGGGAACACAAAGATCATTTAAAACATGAGAGTGTAAGGGCACTCTCAGGAAATAGAGCTGGGATTCAAACATCATTTCCTTTTTGACTTTGATATTAGATGCCCTGGAGTAGTATCAATGAAGTGGTGCTCACTCTAGGCTGACATTCCATTGCAGAACTGAGGGAATGCTGCACAGTCAGAGGAACTGTCTTTCAAATGGTCCACATGAAACTAGACTATATCTTTTCTCCCTGGTGGACATAAAAATCATACAATCAGTATGTTAAGAAGAGGAGTATAGTTCCCTCCATGGCTGTGTTCTTCCTTATCTCTGCAACATTTGGCAGCCTCAGAACTCTGTGAGGTAGAAGTTGGCCTGATGTTGACCATGTTAAAAGAAAATCTAGTTCACCAATGTATTTTAGGGAAGGAAATCTACTCTCTTTACCTGATCTGGACTACATGTAACTCTAGGTCCTCAGCAATGAACAGAACTGCTCTGGGCATTTAGGAATTAGCAATAAATTCTGACCTAGCCATCAACACCTACATCCTGTTTGATTTCTGTAATCACTCCTTAGAATCCCTATAATGTGGAAGCAAGTCATTTGGCCCAATGGCCCTCCAAACAGCATCCCACCCACACCTAGCCCCATATCCCTGTAACTCTGCATTTCCCATGGCAAATCTTCTTGTATACTTTAGCACAGCCAATCCACCTAACCCACATATCTTTGGACTGTGGGAGGAAACCCACACAGACACAGGGAAAAATGTGCAAACTCCACACAGTCGCCCAACAGTGGAATCAAATCCAGGTTCCTGATGCTGTGAGACAGCAGTGCTAACCACTGAGCCAGTGTGCTGCTCCACTGCAAGGCCTCCCATGTATTCAACTATATTTAAGCTTCTATTAAGTGCTTTGCAGCTTTTCCTACATCAAAGGCACCACAAGAATGCAAGTCACTGTTGTTGCTGAGTGGATGCTGCCTCTTGATTGCAGCACTGAACCACTGCTGAGTCTCTGTCAACAACTTCTTGGCCACTAGATGACACATTTCATCAACAAATAAACCACATGCCTTCATATACCCTGAGACATCATTTTCTGAAGTCACACAATACCAGGTTAGAGACAAACAGGTTTATTTGAAATCACAGGCTTATGGAGCACTGTTTCATTGCCAGCCAAAGTAAGAAAGAAGCAGACAGGCGCAGAATTTATATTTAAAAATCACACAGCACCAGGTTATACTCCAACAGGTTTATTTGGAAGTACTAGGTACCTGATGAAGAAACAGCGCTCTGAAAACTAGTGCTTCCACATAAACCTGTTGGACTATAACCTGGTATTTTGTGATTTTTAACTTTGAAACCCCCAGTCCAAATCCGGAATGTATGAGCAGAGAGATCAAAGGCAGAGAGATGAAAAGATCATACAGATGGTGTGAGTGGAGTGTCGGATAATAGATCTCTGCAGGTGACCAAGACTGTAACCCCACTATACTGTTCTGTATCTGTAAAATCTTCCTTATTGTCCTGTTTTGACACTGTCACCTTGATAGCTTGTTACGATCTTTTCCAGCACCACTCTAATCTTGACTCTGATCTCCAGCATCTGCAGTCCTCACTTAGAGTCATAAAGTCATAGAGATGTACAGCACGGAAACAGACCCTTCGGTCCAACCCGTCCATGCCGACCAGATATCCCAACCCAATCCAGTCCCACCTGCCAGCACTTGGCCCTGAGGGGTGACCTTATAGAGGTTTACAAAATTATGAGGGGCATGGATAGGATAAATAGACAAAGTCTTTTCCCTGGGGTCAGGGAGTCCAGAACTAGAGGGCATAGGTTTAGGGTGAGAGGGGAAACATATAAAAGAGACCTCAGGGGCAACTTTTTCACGCAGAGGATGGTACGTGTATGGAATGAGCTGCCAGAGGATATGGTGGAGGCTGGTACAATTGCAACATTTAAGAGGCATTTGGATGGGTATATTCCAATTTTGGTGTCATCTGCAAACTTACTAACTGTACCTCTTATGCTCGCATCCAAATCATTTATGTAAATGACAAAAAGTAGAGGACCCAGCACCGATCCTTGTGGCACTCCACTGGTCACAGGCCTCCAGTCTGAAAAACAACCCTCCACCACCACCCTCTGTCTTCTACCTTTGAGCCAGTTCTGTATCCAAATGGCTAGTTCTCCCTGTATTCTGTGAGATCTAACCTTGCTAATCAGTTTCCCATGGGGAACCTTGTCGAACTCCTTACTGAAGTCCATATAGATCACATCTACTGCTCTGCACTCATCAATCTTCTTTGTTACTTCTTCAAAAAACTTCAAAAAACTTTCGTCAACTTGTTGTGATCTCTCTACCTTAATTAGTTTGTACAGTTTTATGTATTATTTATTACTTTGGTTAGACCCTCAGCATATCTATCATGTTATTTCCAGTCATTTGGTTTGTCTCCAGCACCACCTTATTTTTAATTTTTTGTAATTATCTCTCTGCCATATTTAATCAGATTATAGATCATCCCTTCACTTATTATTCAGCTGTTGACACTTTACTCACACTGTCTGACACTCTTGATCACCTGGAGAGATTTATTATCCGATTCCACTCACACCATCTGTATGATCCTGTGATCTCTCTGCTCTTAATGTTGCTGCCCATAAATTCTGTGTCTGTGTGCTTCCCTCTCACTTCACCTGACAAAGGAGCAGTGCTTAAAAAGCTTGTGATTTCTCATAAACCTGCTAGACGATAACACGGTATCGTGTGATTTCTGACTTTGTCCACCCCAGTCCAACATCGGCTCCTCCTCATCACATAATTTTCTGTTGTCCCTTGTACCTCATATAATTGTGCAAAGCAGGAGATGGCCATTCAACTGTTCCCTCAGAGAGACACCATGTTGGATCTAAAAGCTGCTGGGCTTGAACTCAGCACATCCTGAGATAAAGAAAATATGTCAAGGCTTTGATCTTTTTTATTTGAACCTGGCAGGGCCATTTATTGCCTGTCCTTAATTGCCCTTGAGCTGAGTGGGTCACAAGACCATTTCAGAGGCAATTCAGAGTCAACCACATTGTTATTGGTGCTGATGTAAACTAGCCCAGATTAAGGTGGCAGATTCCCTTCACTAAGGGGCATTAGTAAACCAAAGAAATTGTCAGTAGTTGCCACTAAGTCAATTTTTCATTCCAGAGTTTAAAAATTTTAATTCACATTTCTGTTCTGCTACACAGGAATTTGGAGCCAGGTCATCTGAACATTTACCTGGGGTGATAAATGATCAATTTAGTGACATTATCCTGCAATGCTACACCGCCCTAAGGAGTAGCTGTGATGTTAGTGAGTTAACAATATAGAGATCATGAATCCAAATCCCACCCTGAGCAGATTGAGAGTTTCAATTTGGTTTAATATAAAGAAAGTTAATACCTTTAAAAGCCTCCACAAAATTGTTGTTGTTGGAAAAACCTCAACTTGTCACTACTGTTCACTTTACACAATAACTCAGATTGTTTTCACTGGAAAGATCGAGTCTGAGGGACGACCTGGTAGAGGTCTATAAAATTATGAGAGGCATAGATAAGGTGGATCGTCAGAGGCTTTTTCCCAGGGTGGATAGGTCAACGACAAGAGAGCACAGGTTCAAGGTGAGAGGGGGAAAGTTTAGGGGAGAAGTGTGGGGAAAATTTCTCACCCAGAGGGTGGTGGGTGCCTGGAATGCACTGCCAGTGGAGGTGATGGAAGCAGTCTCATTAGCAATGTTTAAGGCATTTCTTGATAGACACATGATCAGGAGGAGAACAGAGATATAGAAACCATGCATGGGCAATGAATTCTGGGTCTAAATAAGGATTAGGAATTGATACAAACTTGGTGGGCCAAAGGACCTGTTCTGTGCTGTATTGTATAGTACTGATTCAGTTACATGATCTGAAAATGTGTTGCTGGAAAAGCACAGCAGGTCAGGCAGCATCCAAGAAGCATGAGAATTGACGTTTCGGGCATGAGCCCTTCTTCAGGAATGAGGAAAGTGTGTTCAGCAGGCTAAGATAAAAGGTAGGGATGAGGGACTTGGGTGAGGGGAGTTGGAAATGCGATAGGTGGAAGGAGGTCAAGATGAGGGTGATAGGCCGGAGTGGGGATGGGGGGCGGAGAGGTCAGGAAAAAGATTGCAGGTTAGGAAGGCGGTGCTGAGTTCAAGGGATTTGACTGAGACAAGGTGGGGGGAGGG
>NC_057727.1:3011340-3023114 GCF_004010195.1 Chiloscyllium plagiosum
GTTTGGAGGTGGCGGAAATGACGGCGGATGATGCGCTGTACATAGAGATTGGTGGGGTGGTAGGTGAGGACCAGGTGGGTTCTGTCCTGGTGGTGGTTGGAGGGGCGGGGCTCAAGGGCGGAGGAGCGGGAAGTGGAGGAGATGCGGTGGAGGGCATTGTCGACCACGTCGGGGGGGGAAATTGCGGTCCTTGAAGAAGGAGGCCATCTGGGTTGTTCGGTATTGGAACTGGTCCTCTTCGGAGCAGATGCGGCAGAGACAAAGGAATTGGGAATATGGGATGGCGTTTTTACAGGGGCCAGGGTGGGAGGAGGTGTAGTCTAGGTAGCTGTGGGAGTCGGTCGGTTTATAGTAAATGTCCGTGTTATTCGGTCGCCCGAGATAGAAATGGAAAGCTGGGTCCCATGTGGGTGCTCATGGGACTGAACTGGTCCTGACCCTGAACAACTTCTCTTTCCAATTCTCCCACTTCCTCCAAACCAAAGGAGTAGCCATGGGCACCCGCATGGGCCCCAGCTATGCCTCCCTCTTCATAGGATATGTGGAACAGTCCATCTTCCGCAGCTACACTGGCACCACCCCCCACCTTTTCCTCTGCTACATCGATGACTGTATCGGCGCTGCCTCATGCTCCCACGAGGAGGTTGAACAGTTCATCCACTTTACCAACATCTTCCACCCCAACCTCAAATTTACCTGGACCGTCTCAGACTCCTCCCTCCCCTTCCTAGACCTTTCCATTTCTATCTCGGGCAACCGAATCAACACGGACATTTACTATAAACCGACCGACTCCCACAGCTACCTAGACTACACCTCCTTCCCACTTGCCTGGATGGGGGCAGCTGCAACAACACTCAAGAAGCTCGACACCATCCAGGACAAAGTAGCCACTTGATTGGTACCACATCCACAAGCATCCACTCCCTCCACCACTGATGCTTAGTAGAAGCAGTGTTTACCATCTACAAGATGTTCTGCAGAAATTCACCAAAGATCCTCAGACAGCACCTTCCACACCAATGACCACTTCCATCTAGAAGGACAGGGGCAGCAGATACATGGGAACACCATTCCCTGCAAGTTTCCCTCCAAGCCACTCACCATCCTGACTTGGAAATATATCACAATTTCTTCAGTGTCGCTGAATTAGAATCCTGGAATTCTATCCCTGACAGCATTGTCTTTGACCCCATGACCTGTAGACAGTAGAAGTTCAAGAAGGCAGCTCACCACCATCTTGTCAAGAGGCAACTAGGGACGGGCAATAAATGCTGACTGGCAAGAGGTCCCTAAGTGTCACGAGTGATTGAAAAAGCAGAGCCATAATGATTTGTGAACAGCTAACACTCACTTGGTATCAGCCAGACATGAGGTGTCAAACTCCGCTGTGCAGACTGAACTGCCTCCAAAACAACTGCATCTCTCAAGTAAGGGGATCAAAATGTTACATAATACTCCAGGTGCAGTCTCACTGATGTGGACCAGATAAGCCTTTACATTATGATGTTATTTGGGGGTTAGTTGTTGGTTCTGGGGGCACTCCCATGCTCATTTTCGACATGCTGTGAGATCATCCATGGACCTGAGATAGGCTTTGGTGTAACGTCTCACCTGGATGAGAGCACCTCTGACAGTGCAGAATTCCCTCAGGACTGTATTGGGACTGTCCACCAGGATTATTTGCTCAAGTGTTCTGAGAACCAAGATCTCAATGCTTGTATTTCAAATTGGCAAAGCCAGATGATTAAAGTCCGTTCAAAACAAGGTTCTTCCTTGGGATGGCTAGAGTCTTTGAACCTTGGAATATACTGACTTCTGATTGATCTGTCTCAAACGGAAGC
The DNA here is from genome assembly GCF_004010195.1 of Chiloscyllium plagiosum. Taxonomy (NCBI): domain Eukaryota; kingdom Metazoa; phylum Chordata; class Chondrichthyes; order Orectolobiformes; family Hemiscylliidae; genus Chiloscyllium; species Chiloscyllium plagiosum. Next base: position 3,013,185 of record NC_057727.1, read on the forward strand.
ATCTCAAAGTTCAACATTGGTGCAGGTGTCATAAGTCAAAGCCCTATCAGTTAGGTGTCTTCAACAGATGCCTGAAACAGGGTCAGGGCTCATTTCAAGGCTAATATTCAAATTTGAAGTGCCAACCTGTTTTTATATGCCCCTTTTAAGTCCCTTTTAAGGGCATACTTGGAAAATACAATTGAATTTACTTTCAAAGTTTCAATTCTGCTGTAATGTAGGAAATGCAGGAGGCAATTTGAGTATGGCAAGATCTTGCAAACATCAACGTGGTTACAAAAGGCAATCCTGTTTGATGTGATCAAGTCAAGTCGCCATCGTCTTAACAGACCAATGGGCTATTCTCTCATTAGAAAGAGATGACCGATGGTTATTTAACCTGAGGATCACTATGACTCAGGTGAGGGGAGAGGTTGAGAAGGAAAGTCATTCATGTTGACCTCAGCTGGTGATGGGAATTGAAACCATGCTGTTGGCTTCAAACTGCTTTGCAAGCCAACCCCCACTTTATGTGACATCAAATGTGTCACATAAATAATGGCTGGGAAAATGTCCCCTTCTGTGACAATAGTGCCATCTGTGTGAGAGAGCAAAGAAGAGCTCAGCTGAATACCTTGCCAAAGAAAGCCAGAACTGCAGTGGGGCTGTTATCCTGGAGCATGTGCTCAGCTCCCCCAACTCGGACTTGAACACACAGACTTCCGGTTCAGAAGCATAAATGTTTCCAGGTGAGACAGAACTGACACTAAAACTGCAGGTCAACAATCAAATAAGCATACATGTAAGTTTTTGTTTCATTCATTCAGGGGTATTATTGGTATTTGTTGCCCATGAATGATAAGTGGCTTGGAAGGAAACTTACAGATGGGGTGGTGTTCCTATCTGCTGCCCTCATCCTTCTTGATAGTTTGGAAGATGCTGTCTGAGGATCTTTGGTGAATTTCTGCAGTGCATCTTGTAGATAGTACACACTGCTGCTACTAAGTGTTGGTGGTGAAGGGAGTGGATGTGGTGCCAACCACGTGGGCTGCTTTGACCTGGATGGTGTTGAGCTGGATGAGTGTTGTTGGAACTGCCACTTTGTCTTGGATCTTTGTCATGGGCTCTTACTTTCTTGAGCAGTCTGCCATGAGGGATCGTGTTATCAAGAGTCTTGCTGAAGTCCATGTAGACCACATCATCTGCATTAACCTCACCAACATTCCTGGTTACCTCTTCAAAACATTCAATTAAATTTGTCAAACATGACTTTCCCTTATTAAATCCATGAATAAAGACAAAATACTGCAGATGTGGAAAATCTGAAAAGACCACAGAGAATGGTGGAGAAAATCAACAGGCCTGGCAGTGTCTGTGAACAGAGAAATTTTAAACATGGGGCAATGTTAGCAGAGCTCCAGTCCTCTAATACCTCACCTGTGACCTGAGAAGATTTGAAATTACTGCTAGGGCCTTTGCTGTCTCCTCCCTTCCACCCCCCCTCCACCTCAACAGCCTGGAATACACCTCATTCAGGCCTACAGATTTGCTTACTTTTAAGGCTGCAAAACCTGTTGGTACCTCTTCTCGCTCTATGCTAATTTCTTCCAATATTTCACAGTCCTCCACCATGAAATCTATGCCTGTGTTGCCCTTTTCCATTGTGAAGACTGACATAAAGTGTTCATTGAGGTCTATGCTTTGTCTTTTGGGTTCATACACAGATTACCTCTATGGCCCTTAATGGTCCCTACTCTTTCCCTCATTAATTTCCTTATTCTTGTATATTTATAAAAAACTTTTTAGATTTTCTGTTATCCTACGAGCCAATACTTTCTTACGTACGCTCTTTGCTTTCCTCATTTTCTTTTTAAGGACTCCTTCCCCATCTCCGCACTTTTTATATTCTCCCAAGGACTCTGCCATATTAAGCCCTCCGTACCTGCCATCAGCTTCTCTTTTTTCTTAACTCTAACTTTTACGTCCCTTGACATCCAGGGTTCTTCTGTCTTGGTCCCACCATGTCCTCTTGTGATTTCCTCCTTGAATGGTCAGTCATCACTAATTGAACAGTGCAGCAGTATTGATGGGCTGAATGGCCTACTCTTGCTCCTATGTTCCAACATTGTTGATGAGAAATCAATTTCTAGTCCAGACACTGAACTGGATGTAGTGGTGGTCATAAAGAATTTACTTTGCATGAGTGGGAAATGTGTGGTCTGTGAAGAGAAATGTAATTGTGACCCACTGGGAGACTTGTGAGCAAAATAGGTAAAGGCAAAGTCATCGTAGTCCCACTTTGTTGTTAGAGTCAGAGATGACTGATGACAGTTTAACCTGAGGGTCACTATGTCTCAGGCGAGGGGGAGAGGTTGAGTAGGACAGTCCTTCATGGTAACCTCAGCTGGTGCAGGAATTGTTAGCCTCACTCTGTGCTGGAAACCAGCCATCCTGCCAATGGAACTAACCAACCTTAGCGACCTGAGTAAAGTAAGTGGATCCAAATATATGTTTAACTGATTGGAATCATTTTACTTCAAGAGAATCTACAATTAGTGGAACAGAAGGACCTTGGAGTTCAGATACACGATTGTCTGAAAGTGGACTCACAGGTAGACAGGGCAGTGAAGAAGGCTTTTAGCACACTGACCTTCATCAGTCAGGGCGTTGAGTATAGAAGTTGGGAAGTTATGTTGCAGTTATACAGGACATTGGTGAGGCCGCACTTGGAGTATTATGTTCAGTTTTGGTCACCTTGCTCTAGAAAGGATATTATTAAACTGGAAAGAGTGCAGAAGAACTTTACAAGGATGTTGCCGGGACTCAAGGGTCTGAGTTATTGGGAGAGGTTGGACAAACAGACTTTATTCTATGGAGTGTAGGAGACTGAGGGGGGATCTTATAGAAGTGTATAAGATTATGAGAGGCTTGGATAGGGTGAATGCACTCAGTCTTTTTCCCAGAAATCGAGGGAATCGAGGAGTAGAGGATATCAGTTTAAGGTTAGAGGGGGAAAAAAGAGAATCTGAGGGGCAACATTTTTACACAGAGGGTGGTACGCATATGGAATGAGCTGCTAGTGGAAGTGGTTGAGGCGGGTACATTAACAACATTTAAAAGGCATTTGGATCAATACATGGATAGGAAAGAATTAGAAGGATATGGGCCAAGTGCAGGGAAATGGGGTTAGTGTGGATGGACATCTTGGTCGGTATGGACCAGTTTGGGCCAAAGGGCCTGTCTCCATGCTGTAGAAACCTATAACTCAATAACTTGTTTTTAGTTTAATGTAAAGATGCAGAGACGGTGTCGGGCAAGTGTAAAGATTAGGTGGTCCTGTGAAAACAAATCACAACAAGGCTGCTTGAGAATTTTATTTCCGTCTAATATTTGGAAAAATATCTAGCCAGATTGTTGCGAAAATCCAATTGTCTTGTCAATATCTTTATAAGTGGAAAGCTATCATTCTTACCCAGTCTGTGCCTAAATGTGAGTGCAAACCCCACACCCTCTGTGCTTGACTCTGAAATGCCTCATAAAACGCTGGCCTTGTCAGTAATGTTCACATCCTGGGAATTATTTCTTTGCAGAATGCTAGTTTAGGAGGAGTAGAAGTTCAGAGGAGCATATACCTAATTGGATAATGAAAGCCACAACTAAGAGACTAACACTAAAGGCCAGATACTGGATTCACCAATCAGATGGCAATTTTGTCCTGTGTATTGTCCAGGAGACATGTCTGAGATAAGTATCAGAAGAAACGTCTGAGCTGTGAGAGCAGGATTAAAACAGGATTAAAAAATTTCGTGTTATTTCAAAAGTCGGAATAGGAGGAGGCCATTCAGACCCCGACTGAGTTTGATCACAGCTTGTCTGTGTCTGAACTCAGTTACCTGTCTTGTAACCATCAACGCCCAACGAGTATCTCTCAGTCTCAGTTTTGAAGTTTTCAATTGATCCACAGCCTCCGGGGGGGTGATGGGAGGGTCGGTGGTCTCCCCCCTGCCTTTGAGTGAAGAATTACTTCGTGATATCGCCCTTGAAAGGCTTGGACCAAAACTTTAAAGATTGTACCCACGTGTTCCAGGATCCTTCTGGAGAGAAATTAAATTACTCACTACCTCTCCACCATGGGCAGTGGGTGAGTGATGGTGAGTGTTTGTAAAGGAGGGAGAGGCCAAGCATCCCAGAGACCCATTGGTGTGGTTACAATTACAGGCTCTCTTGGCTATAACCATGCTCCTTACATCTTTGTGTTTTTGATTGACTGGGTTTATGTGAGGAGTTGTTTGGGTTGGGGTGGTGTTGATGTGGGTTGGCAGGGCCCTGATTTGGACAGTCTGTCCACAAAACTAGAAATCTGGAAACCACAACTGCAGGGAGTGGGCACCACAAAGAATGCAGCAGGATCACAGAGAGCTTGAAGGCCTCGCTGAAGCTACTTGTTTGTACAAAGAGCAGATTGCAATCAGAAGGTTGAGATGAAGGATTTGCAAATTGTTTGAGTTTAATGATGCCTTTTCCATTTTGTTTCGCCTTGTGGCTTTTTCCCCCCTACTAATTTATTTTAAAAGATTTGTTAAATGTTTATTCATGCTTATTGCCCCTGAAGGAGGAGGCTGCAGAATGTTGGAGTAAAAAAAACTGGACGGGGCCATTGGGCCAATCAAATTAATTTGCTTGCAAAAATATTTAAATGTATGGCACATTGTAACAAATGGCCACAGAAAACAACAGCGTTTATAGGGACTATCATGAATCAAGCCATACTGGGAGGTGTTAAGACATAGTCATAGGCTTCAAGGAGCTCTTCGAAGAGGAGAAGGAGGTGGAGAGGGTCAGCAAAGGAATTCCAAAGCTGAAGGCACAGCCACCAACGGTGGAGCAACTAAAGTCATGAATTCACAAGAGGCCAGAATGAGTTAAGTGCAGATAGGGGTGGCACAGAGGCTCAGTAGTTAGCACTGCTGCCTCACAGCACTAGGGACCCAAGTTCAATCCTAGCCTCAGCAACTATCTGTATGGAGTTTGCAAATTCTCCCTGTGTCTGTGTGGCTTTCCTCTGGGTACTTTGTTTTCTTCCCACAGTCGAAAGATGTGCAGGTTAGGGTGGGTTGGCCATAGTGTTCGGGATGTGTCAGTGAGGTGCATTAGTCAGGGGTAAATGTAGAGTCATAGGAGTAGGGCTCTCGGATGCTGCCTGAACTGCTGTGCTCTTCCAGCACCACTAATCCAGAATCTGGTTTCCAGCATCTGCAGTCATTGTTTTTACCCGGATAGGGGAATGGGTCTGGATGGGTTACTCTTCAGAGAATTTGTGTGGACTTGTTGGGCTGAAGGGCCTGTTTTCACAGTGTAGGGATACTATTCTATTCTGTAACTACCTTGGAAGGTTGCAGAGGCTAGAGGGAATAGGATGGCGGTGAGACCACCCCAATGGATGTGGAAACAAGGATAAGAGTTTTATAGTTGGGGTCTTGTTGGACTGAGGTAGTTGAATGGGATTTCATGCCACAATTTCAGATTTACAGAGGATGATTCAGATTGTTTGAAGTGATCTTTCAGCAGTGATGTTAATCCCAGTCAGTAGAAGCAGAGTTTGACAATGTGATGTGGTGACAGGGAGATCGAGATTTTTAAAATTCTCTCATGGGCTGTGGATGCCACTGTCTGGGCCCAGCATTTATTACCCATCCCTAGTTGCCCCTTGAGAAGGTGGAGGTGAGCTGCCTTCTTGAACCGCTGCAGCCTATGTGCTGTCAGTTGACCCAAAATGCTCTGAGGGAGGGAATTCCAGGATTTTGACCCTGCGACACTGAAGGAACAGTAATATATGTCCAAGTCAAGATGGTGACTGTCTTGGAGGGGAACCTGCAGGGGATGTGTTCCCATGTATCTGCTGCCCTTGTCCTACTAGATGGAAGTCATGGGTTTGGAAAGTGCTGTCTAAGGAACTTTGGTGAATTTCTGCAGTGCATCTTGTAGATGGTACACACTACTGTGACTGAACACCAGTGGAGAAGAGAATGGATGCTTGTGGATGTGGTGCCAATCAAGTGGGCTTCTTTGTCCTGGATGGTGTCAAGCTTCTTGAGTGTTGTTGGAGCTGCCCCCATCCAGGCAAATGGGGAGTATTCCATTACACTCCTGACTTGTGCCTTGTAGATGGTGGACAGGCTTTGGGGAGTCAGGAGGGGAGTTACTCACCGCAGTATTCATAGCCTCTGACCTGTGCTTATAGCTGCTGCATTTATATGGCAAGTCCCATTGAGCTTCTAGTCAATGGTAACACCAAGGATGTTGATAGTGTAGGATTCAGTGATGGTAATTCCATTAAATCCTAAGGGGCAGTGGTTAGATTGTCTCTTATTGGAGATTGTCATTGCCTGACACTTATTTCTGAATAAGGCACGTTTGGGTCAGATCTTGTCCACTGCCAATTTTCCAAAGATTGTCACAGACACCAGTGGCAGCAATGCCAGCATCTTTGATCACGTCTGAACAGATGGCTCTGTCACTCAGGTATCATTTCTGGCTGTCCTTTCTGAATAATGTCACGATGCAGAGATCAACACAACACATGCCCTGCCCTCCTCTAATAGTAAGGTAGCAATAGATCGCAACTTTAAGGAGAACTGGGCATGATATGGAAAGAACATTAGAAAGAAGTAATTGCATTTTTGTAGCCCCTTTTACAGCTTCAGCATGTTTCAAAGTGGTTCACAGCCAATGAAGTATGCTTTGAACGGTAGCCAATGTTGTAATACAGGAAACATGCCAACTAATTTGTGCACAGCAAGATCCCATCATAAGCACTGAGTAAATGACCAGATAACCTGACTTGAGATCAAGGGATGAATGCTGGCCAGGCACTGTGGAAAACTCCCCTGCTGTCCTTCGAAATGTTATCATTGGCTTTCATATCCCTACAGGATTAAACATTTCATCTGAAAGGCAGTGTCTCTGCTATGCAGCACTCCAACGGTACTCCTAGATTGACAGCGGCAGTCTATGTTTTAACTGAAAGCCATAACCTTTTGAAAGGTGGACAGGGGTAGAAAAACGATGGAAAAATATATTCAGCACCTCAGCCCTTAAAGGGTTAAATTGCTGGAAGGTCAGCCTATTCTGATCTGAGATCAGACCAGACCGATTATTGTTGCAAATCTCTGGGCCTTAACTTTTAATCAGGACATTTTGGCTCAGCAGAAAATAACAAAATAAAATCTGTAGATCAGGAAAAGGCCATTCAGTCCCTTCATCCTGTTCCACCCCGCATGTCTCTTAATTCTCTTGTTTATATTTAACAGGGTCTGAAGGAATGCCTGAGTACTAATGGAATGTGTGAAAAGGTCATGGATATACTAATTTAGACTTAATTGGGTTTGAGCCGGTTGGATAAATATGAGGAGCTTGTGAGCATTGGGGAGTGAGTTTTATGGGAGTGTGACTATTTTAAATAAAGCTCTCACTAAAAGTGTTTTTGAATTAGTTCAATGCTGTTATCTTCTTGTGTATAACATTCCTTACCTGGCAAAAACTCTAAAACATTAAGTTATAAATATCTGTTAGATCAATAAGGGTAATTGTGATGAACGTTACAATTGACTCCTGTGGCTGAATTATTCTGAGTGACCTCTCACATCACTCAGAGACAATTAGACATGTGCATGTGTGACTAGAAAATAAAACAAAACACAAATACTGGCAAAGCCTCACTTAAAGATTCATAAACTGTTTAGGATCCTTTTTTTTTAAGTTGAAGCCACAGCCTTATTAAGCTATTGTGACAGTTTTATCATTAATCTCTCTGCTTTCATATCCTAGTTAAGTTCATTTTTATCACAGTTCCCTTCATGTCATGGTATGTTTTCCGGACTGAAGCTCATGGTGACCAGCAGGCCCTAGCTTTGGGTTTTATCTCATTCTCCTCTGTCAGCGGAAGCCTGTCTCACATACAAGTGTCGTTACCACATCAGGATAAAGACACGTTCGCTACCCCCCCCCAACCCCCACCCATTCACCACCACCCACCCCTTAATCCCTTTCTAAACGGAATTCTTCAAACCTCCTCAACCACCACAGCCTCAATATTATTAGAAAAACACAAAAACAATACATCAATGAAAGTCCTGAATCTTTGGCATTTAACTGCCAACATGTGTAGCAGGGCAATGCGGTAAAATAGCGCCCATGCTGGGAGCTGACAGAGCACATGGTGATTGTGTTCAGCTCTTGTTGATGTTATGTGCCTGAGCAAGTGTGCGGGATGGGGAGATTTAATCATTAGAATGAGGCCGGGATCAGATATTCTGGGGCTCTGGGTTCGAGGTCCTACTTGAGAGACATCAGAATTTAATCCAGGTCAGTACCTAGAGGATAGGAATAGACGGAGATCAGTTAGCTCCTCCACTCTGTTCATTCAATGAAATCAATCTGCAGTGTAACACCACACACCTTTGCCTCCTATTCCTATGGAAATAGAACAACAATTGAACTTTGTCATCAAATTAATAATTGATCCATTGCTGTTGACGGAAGGAAGTCCCAAACATCTTGCATCGTTTTGCTCCTTAAAGGTTGGATCCAATTGTGGACCAGTCTTAGATTCCCCAACCTGCGGTTTTCTCAATTCAACCTTCCCCTTAATACCTTAAAACGTTTGATCAAATCACCCCTCCATCTTCCAAATTCCACGGGAAACAATCCTCGCTTTCGTAATTGCTGCTCTTCATGGGTCCCACATGGAAAATTGAGGAGGATAGTAACAACACATTTGTGGAGAGGCTGGATAAAGAGAGACAGGAAGAAAGTGTCTCTCTGATCGATTTAAGTAAGAGAAGATGGGAAAAGGCTCAAGTGAAGCATAAACACTAGTCGCCTGTTCCAGTTCTATGTGTTATGTTATTCTCTGAAATTTTTTTTATAGATAATTTTATTGGAAATTTAACATTTTTACAAGTTTACAAAAATAAACAAAACTCTCAAGTACAAACATTGATATACAATTAAATCTTAAATAAACAATAACCAAAATTTAACAAAAGAAAAATACCGAGAAATAAAAACAAAACTCAACTAACTACTAATCTAACCTACAACTAACCAGAGTGTATAATTACGTCTCTTACATTATTCAAGTAAGAGAAAGAAAAAAAAGCCAACGGATAACACAGAAATTGGATAGTGAGATATATGCTCGGGATGTGTTAACATCAAATGTAACAAAACCCGTATTCTTGCGGGATTCCTCTCCCAAGGGGCCCTGGACCAGCCAGGTTCGCAATCTCAATTAAATAAAAGCCCTTGTTAGGATAGCCGAAATAACTGTATTCATATAATTCAAGAAGGGCTGCCAAATTTTATGAAATAGTTTGGTCTTTTGGTGCACCATATTTGTAAGGAAGTCAAGGGGAATACATTCCATAATTAATCTGTGCCAATTTGAAAGTCCAGGGGGGCCCTCAGCCACCCAGTTTACCAAAATATTTTTCCTTGCACAGAAAGAGAGAATAGAAAATAATCTCTTCCAATGCAGATCCAGGGAGGGTAAATTCGAAAAGCCCAAAAGGAGAGATACAGAGTCCACTTTAATTCCCGTTCCTAAAATTTCTGTCAGGGTACTTGCTACTTTAGTCCAGTATCTACGGATCTTATGCCAGGTCCATAGGCAATGCACAAGAGTGCCCACCTCTATTTTACATTTGGGACACATTGGAGATGCTCCTGCCTTAAACTTTGCCAATCGACCCAGTACTATATGGGCCCTATGAAGTATCTTCAGCTGGATAGCCTGGGTTCTGTTACAGATGGTGATTCTTCTGGCATTTTCCCAAATGTCATTCCACGTTTCTATAGAGATTTCTAGTCCCAAATCCTGGTCCCATGTTTTAAGCAGATTGTCCATATCTCCCGATACTTCATCATGTAGTAAATGATAAATAGTACTGA
>NC_057727.1:3023421-3044208 GCF_004010195.1 Chiloscyllium plagiosum
TACATTCTTTATCTGATTTATAAAGACTATCTAATAACGTAGTCTTCTTCTGTATATAGTCTCGAATTTGGAAGTATCGATAGAGGTCTCCATTAGGTAATCCGAATTTTTGACGTAGCTGTTCAAAAGACATCAAGGACCCCATCTTTAAATAGGTCCCCTAGACATGAGATACCCCTGGATCTCCAGAGTTTAAAAGTGGCATCTGTAAACCCCGGTTGGAATCCCCATGCTCCCACTATCGGTGCATAGGGGATGTATTATGTGAGTTGCCCTCATTTTGCCGCATTATATTCCAAGCTTTAATTGCGTTTAGTATTATAGAGTTTTTACAGTGATCCGTAATGATTTTCCTCTTGTCTGAAAATAAAAGGTTAATAAGTGGGCATTTTACTTGAGAAGCCTCGATGTCCAACCACATTGATTGCGGGTCAGACAAGACCCAATCAGCTATGTAACTAAATAGGGAACTTAACTGATATTTCCTAAAATCTGGGAAGTCCAATCCTCCCCTTGCCTGTGGAAGCTGTAGCTTCTTCAGCTTAATGAGGGGCCGTCTATGATTCCAGATAAAGGAACCACCAGCCATATAATTTACGTAGTGCCAGCCTCGGCAGCATCACCGGAAGCATTCTCATAGGATATAGGAGACGGGGCAGGACATTCATTTTAATTAGTGCTATTCTAGCCAGCCAGGAAATTGGAAGGTCTCCCCATCGCTGGAGGTCCTGCCTTATCCTTTCCAGTAAATGCTGGGGTAATAAAAATGCCTAAATATAGGAAACGCTCCAGGGACCACCGAAAGGGAAAGTGGGATGCGTCCACTAAGTGGAGTATCCTAGCAAGGCCACCCATTGGCATAGCCTGCGATTTTGAGAAATTACTTTTATAGCCCGAGAATGCGCTAAATGTATAAATAACTTGGATTCAGCGAGGTACGGACATCAGAGCATTACTGAGTAATAGAAGAACAGCATCTGCATAAAGGGTAATTTTATGTTTACCTGTACCAATTCTCGGGGCCGTTATACTAGGATCAGCCCGTATAGCTTCTGCTAGTGGTTCACCTATTAGCGTAAATAACAATGGACATCCCTGACGGCAGCACTTATCCACACTGAAGCTATCCGAACCTAATCCATTGGTAACCACAACTGTTTTGGGATCACTATACAATGTTGAGACCCATTTGGTAAACAGCGTTCCAACGCCAAACCTTTCCAATGTGTAAAACAAATAGGACCATTCAACCTTATCGAATGCCTCTTCCACGTCAACTGAGACTACTACTCCTGGTATATTTCCCTGATGGCAGGCTTGCATCATATTCTAATATTATTGGATGATCTACAGCCCTTAATAAACCACGTCTGATCCTCCTTTATGATATGTGGCAATACCCTTTCTAGACTCAATGTTAACGTTTTAGAAAGGATTTTAAAATCTACATTTAGCAAGGATATTGGTCTGTATGACACACAATCTTCCGGATCCTTTCCTTTTTTAAGGATAAGAGAGATATTTGCCTCTTTCAGCGAAGGCGGGAGACAGCCCTGACTATATGCATAGTTATACATGTCCATAAGTGGACCAACCAGTATTTCTGTAAATTCTTTATAGAATTCAGCTTGAAAACCATCTGGGCCCGGCGCCTTACCATTTTGAAGATGCCTAATTGCATCAACTATTATCTTTCCCTGATGGCAGGCTTGAATCATATTCAAAATCCTTCTAATATTATTGGATGATCTATGGCCCTTAATAAACCCCATCTGATTCTCCTTTATTTTATGTGGCAGTAATTCTCTGAATTAAATTTAAATTAAATTTAACCTTTGATTTCCAAATATCACCTGATAAATCTACACTGCACTCCAACAAGTCCACACCGACCCGCCGAAGCGCAACCCACCCATACCCAGACATTTACTCCTTACCCAACACTACGGGCAATTTAGCATGGCCAATTCACCTGACCTGCACATCTTTGGACTGTGGGAGGAAACCGGAGCACCCGGAGGAAAGCCACGCAGACACGGGGAGAACGTGCAAACTCCACACTGTGAGGCAGCAGTGCTAACCACTGTGCCACCGTGCCGCCCACAGTAACAGGTCACAGTAACTCCAGGTGTGGTGTAATCAGGGCTTTACAGCTGAATCTTCACCTCAACTCCATGTGTTCTACCCCTCTAAACATAAAGGCTGGCATTCCACTGGGTTTTTTTGATTACTTTTTGTACCTGTTCTTTGCATTTTAATAATCTGTATTACCTGGACATTGAAGTTTCTTGCATTCCCCCATTTAGTGTGTCCCATGTTTTCTACATTTTGGGTATGTTTACCTCCATTGAAATCTATTTGCCACAAATTCATTGCCACCAACATTGATGCAAAATCATTTTCAGCTGGTCCATCATGTCTTTATTTTGACTGTATCAGCTTTTTTTTTGGGGGGGGGGGGGAAAGGTTCACATTAACACTGACCCATCCTTGTTTTCCTAACATAATTGAAAAGTTGTTTTGTGTTGATTTTGGTGTCCCTTGCAAGTTTTTCTCCTATACTGTCTTTTTGTAGTTATTTATTTGGTCACCTTTTGCAGGGCTTTACTTCCAGACACCAATATTTATAGATTGTTGCAACGTTTTATCTTTCGATTTTGTGTTGACCCTTTCTTCTTTAGTCATATTCTACCGCTAGTACTAAGGCTGTGCTGCATTGTTGTGAATGTTTCTGTTGGATGAGATATTAAACCAAAGCCCAAGGCTTTCTTGGTCCTCTCTTTCAAAGTGGTGATTTGTAAATATTGTGTCAAGGGCCAAATATTTATCCATCAATCATCATAACTAAAAGGGATACTGAAAAGTGTCTTGAATTGTCACAGTGCTGTTTGTGGAATCTTGCTCTGCGTAAAGCTGAACATCAGTAATTGCATTTTCCATACCACTATACAGGCAGTTCTTCTATAACGCAATGGGTGTGTTATAGAGTCATAGAGTCATAGAGATATACAACATGGAAACCGACCCTTTGGTCCAACCTGTCCATGCCGACCAGCTATCCCAACCCAATCTAGTCCCACCTGCCAGCACTGGCCCATATCCCTCCAAACCCTTCCTATTCACATATACATCCAAATGCCTTTTAAATATTGCAATTGTACCAGCCTCCACCACTTCCCCGGCAGCTCATTCCATACACGTACCACCCTCTGCACTCTGATGTCCAACGATACATGAATTAAATTCTTGTGCAATGTGGTTGATGTAATCAGGTTACAGCCAACACATGTTTAAAAGTTTGTGCTTTAGAAATAGTGTCCCCAATACGTCCATTGCGTTACAGCGAATTTGTGTGAACAAACTTGTGTTATAGCAGAACGACCTGTACCACATTTCAAAATTGAACATCTGTGAAGCACTTTGCACTTTGTGAAATACATGATCTTTCTATCTTTTATGGGATTCACTTCTGAGAATTAGAATTAGGTTTATTGTCATGTGCACTCAATTTACAAGAGAACAGGGGCACAGTGAAAAATGTACAATGTCGCTAACACACAGCAACGTCTGAGGTCTAAAGTACCTCGGTACAAATCTTAGGTGCAAAAAATAAAGAGAATAAAGAAAAAAAGTTACACTATATTCAGATTTACAAAGGTATTTTGCAACGGTTCAAGAAGGCAGCTTACCACTATCTTGAGGGCAAGTAGGGATGCGCAGTAAATGCTGGTCCAGCCAGCGATGCCCGCATCCCACAAATGTATAAGTTATGAAAGTAAGAAATAAAGCAAAAAAAAAGATATTACAGTCATTCTATGAGGACTTCCATATGGTCTGCCTGGGCTTCAACAGTTTCCAACCTAAGTCTCAACCTGGAAACATTTAAATCAGGCAATAAGCGCCAACTATTTTCTGAAAGTTTGTGGTTTCAAATAAACCTGTGGACTATAACCTAGTGTCATGTCTACTTTGTCAATGCCAGTCCAACACCGGCACCTCCACATCATTAGTTACATAGTCTATGTTAATTGTATATTCATACGGTTTTAATTATAATCAATGCTAGATAATCAGTAAACAGGAGTTCACTTGTATATATAGCAACAGATTGGACCTAAGACCTATTATTGGGGCATATTTGTAATGTCTATCTCCATCAGATAAAAGATTATAGAGTGTGGTCCAGCATTTTTGACTATCAGTCCTGCAAATTCTTCCTTTTGGAGAATGGTAACTTACATAACACCTTGTCACTGAATATACAGAGTAAATGTCACTTGTTTTGCAATTGGGTTGAGACACCCATGAATGTAACATGATCAATGGAGGATATTTATTTTTATTGCATTTGCCAATATGTTCAATTTGAAATGTTTTGGAATCAATTTTGAGATGTTTTATGAATAAACTTCTTTTCTATGTAATAAAAGTCTTATTCCCTTTTGGAGAGATCCGCTAGAATCTGCTTCAACTGCCCTTTCAGATAAAGCATTCCAGTTCACAACTACTCACTGTGTAAAACATTGCCCTCATTGCAGAATGGCCTACTCCTGCACCTATTGTCTATTGTCTATTGTCTATTCCCTTTGGATCCTTTGCCAATCTCTGTGACTTTGTATTCTCTAGTTACTGAATCTCCCATTACATGAATCAGTTTCTCTTTATTAATCTAGTTGAAATCCCTCATAATTTTGAATATCTTGATTAAATAATTTCTTGACTTGCTGTGTTTTAAGGAGAACAGTCCCAACTTCACCATGTGACTGAAATCTCTTAGTCCTGGAACATACTGAAAGTCTTCTCTGGACTTCTCTGTATCTGTGACATCAGTTCAAAGCCAAGGTGCCCAGATTGGACATTCCTACAGAGGCCAAGCCAATGATTATTAAATGTCCCTGCTTCTGTACTCTGTCTATGAAGCTAAGGATTTTATATTATTTATTATATTATATATTATATTATATATATTATATGTATTGTATTATATATATTGTATTATATACATTATTTATTTGTGGGCGGCACGGTGGCACAGTGGTTAGCACTGCTGCCTCACAGCGCCAGAGACCGGGGTTCAATTCCCACCTCAGGCGACTGTCTGTGTGGAGTTTGCACATTCTCCCTGTGTCTGCGTGGGTTTCCTCCGGTTTCCTCCCACAGTCCAAAAATGTGCAGGTCAGGTGAATTGGCCATGCTAAATTGCCCGTAGTGTTAGGTGTAGGGGTAAATGTAGGAGAATGGGTCTGGGTGGGTTGCGCTTCGGCGGGTCATTGTGGACTTGTTGGGCCGAAGGGCCTGTTTCCACACTGTAAGTAATCTAATCTAATCTAAAGAACTTCATCAACCACCTTGAAGGATTCTGCAATCCCTTCCTACATTCACATAAAATACAGTCTTTAGTTTAAGGTGAGAGGGACAAGATTTAAAAGGAACCTGAGGGGCAACTTTATCATGCAGAGGGTATTGAGTGTATGGAATGAGCTGCCAGAGAAAGTGGTGGAGGCTGGTACAATGACAACATTTAAAAGGCATCTGGATGGGTATATGAATAGGAAAGGTTTGGAGGGATATGGGCCGGGTGCTGGCAAATGGGACTAGATTAGTTTGGGAAGTTTGATCAGCATGGATGAGTTGGAGTGAAAGGTCTGTTTCTGTGCTGTATGATGACTCTATGATTTGATTTGGCCCATTGAGCCTGTTTTGTCATTCAACATGATCATGGCTGATCCTCTACCTTAATGTCATACTCTTCCTCTTTCCCTACATTCCTTGATACCTTTAGTTTCTAGAAATCTTTATATTTCTTTCTTAAATATATTCAGTAGTTTTATGTCTATAGCCTTCTGTGGTGGAGAATTCCACAGGTTCATTACCTCTGAGTGAAAACTTTTCTTCTCATCTCAGTCTGAAATGGTCCTGAGACAAGGAGTGATCCCTTGTACTAGATTACCCCAGTCGGGAGGGACAATCTCCCTGAACCCAGTCTGTACCATACTTTCAGAATTTTAATACATTTTAAGGAGATTCCCTGTCATTCTTCTAAACTCCAGTGAGTACTGGCCCAGTTGATCTAATCCCTCCTCACATGACAGACCTTCCATTCCAGGAATCAATCTGGTGAACGTTCACTTGGCCCGATGAACGGAAAGTCTATCTTTACTTAAATAGGGAGATGGAATCTGATCACAATATTCTGGGTGCGGTCCCATCAAGGCCCTGTACGGTTGCAGTAAGATAGCCCTCAAATCCAATCAAAACCAATATACAATTTGCCTTCCAACTGCACTCTGTACCTGCACGCTGGCTTTTTACAAATGGTGTACAAGAACACCCAGGTCCCTTTGTACGTCAACCATTCTCAATCTATTACCGTTTAAATAATACTCTGCCATTCTGTGTTTCTGACTTAAGTGGACAACTTCACATGTATCCATGTTATAAGGCATTCATAGGAACATGGGAATGCCATTCAGCCTCTCGAGCCTGAGGTCATGTCTGATCTGTGGCCTATCTCCATATACCTGCCTTTAGCCCGTAACCTTTCATACATTTTCTTAACAAGAAATGATCCATCTCAGATTTAAAAGTTAACTACTCATCCAGCATTCCCTGCCATTAATGGAAGAGAGTTCTAAACCTCCACCACCCTTTGTGTGTAGAAGTGCTTTCTAATATCTCCCCTGAACGGTCTGGTCCTCATTCTCAGACTACATGCCCTAGTTCTAAAGTCTTCAACCACTGGAATTAGTTTATCTTTATCTGCCCAGTTGTTTCCTATTAATATCTTGAAGACTTTGATTAGATCACCCCTTAACCTTCTAAATTTGAGAGAAAACTGACCTAATTTGTTGAATCTCTCTTCATAACTTTACTCCTGAAGTTCAAGTAACATTCTTGTAAACCTACATTGTATTCCCTCCAAGGCTGATATATCCTTTCCGAATTATGGTGCCCAGGTCTACTCAGCGCTCTCAGCACTCACAGTCCACCATGTATTTGCCTGTTCACTCTACTTGGGGATAATGAGGACTGCAGTTTCTGGAGATCAGAGTAAAAAAGTGTAGTGGTGGAAAAGCACAGCTGGTCAGCCACCACACATTTCAACTATTCACTCTACTTGTCTAAATCACCCTGGATCCTCTTTTCCTCATCCTCACCAGCCACACTTCTACACAGTTTCTGTTATCAGCAAATATGGACACATTACTCAATTCCCTTACCTACTTCATTGATGTATATTGTGAATAGCTGGGGCTCAAACACTGATTCCTGTGGTACTCCACTTGTCACTGCCTTCCACTCCAAACATCGCCTCTTTATGCCTCCTCACTGTTTCCAGTCTGCTAACCAATCACCAATTCATGCCAGTACATTACCACCAATCCCAGGTGCTTTCTTTCTGAAAATCCAAATACATCACATCCATTATCTATTCCACTAGCTAAATCCTCAAAGGTTTGTCGGTTTCCTGTTTGTAAATCCATGTTGACTTTGTGAAATCCCACTGGTATTTTTTAAGTTATAAAAACAGAAAATGGTGCTGAAACTCAGCAGATCTGTCAGTGTCTCTGGAGAGGAAGCAGAGTTAACGTTTCAGGTCCAGTGATCCTTCCTCAGACCTTCAGTTCTCAGACTCATTCTCATTACATTACAAAGGATGCATTCAGCACACCCATTATCTGCTACTCTTAGCTCTTATTATCACTTAGTCAGCTTTTCTTCTGTCCTATTCATTATCTCCTTGTGGCTGGGCGTGCATCGAGTTCATTCGTCAAGCACGGGGATGACGATAGGGAAACTGCGTGCATCTTTTGCAATACACAGACTTCCAAAAGTGTTTCTCACAGTAAACGGGCCATTGTCTAACAGCAGGGAATTTGCATATTTCCTAAAGTTATATGGTATTCGACATATAAGGACAGCTCCATACCCATGATCCACTGGTTTGGCAGAATGAACAGTCCAAACTTTGAAAGCAGGCTTAAAGAAACAGTCCAAACTTCCCCATTCCTAGTTAATTATAGAACCAGCCCTCATGTAACTACAGGGAGTCTCTAATGGGGAGAAGACTCTGCATCAGGTTAAATATGATCTTCTCTGTCACGGGAGGGACAGTGAAATAGCAACAGAAACACTAACGCCAGATTCAAAATTCTGCTAAGTGAGAGAACCAGTTTACTTCAGGGGGTGAAGTTAGGTGTAGGAATCATGGGAATGGTCCTGCATGGATAAGAGGCTTGGTCAATGCAAGTTCTGATCCAATGATGTATAAAGCTCAGAAATCCTGAACAATCACATGGATCATTTGAAATCTCCAAACTCACAAACAGTGCGGGAGCAAAACATACATGACTCCTTAATCCTTTCCAATTATTCTGTAACAGGTGGGTTCTCCCTCTCCAAGTGTTGACGATATCTCGGAATCTGGAAGGACATGGTGGATGTCACTGCCTTGCCGTCCTCGCTGCCTGAAGAAGAGAGTTGCAAGAGGTGAGCTACTGTACGTTACATCCCATCTGTATCAGAGGCAGGGTTGGAGGAATCTGACCTGGTGCTAAAACAACCCAGGAGAAACTACAAAAAAAAAGCAGTCAATGTCCTCAGACTCAGAACAGGAGGGAGGTAGTGATTGTAATGAGGTCAGCCAGGTGGACCTCATAGAATATGAGTACTCTGATTGGGGCTGTCAATCTGGCCCAATCAGGGAGGCCTGGCTGACAGATATGAACAGGAGTGTCAGAGGTTCAGTTCACTCTGAGAGCTGGCTCTGAGGGAGCGAGTTCAGTGTCAAGGACTCTCCATGCATAAATAAAGGGTGATTTGGTGATGGGATACCAGCCTCTGTGGAGTTATTTTAAGTATCTATTCTCCCTATTGCACTGATTTGATCTTTCACTAACAATGCCATCCCACCTCCTTTTCTGGTTTGCGTATCTTCCCGAAAATTGAATGCCTTTGACAGTTCCCAGCTGTGGTGACCCTGCAGTCATCTGTAATTACAATCATATTGCAAACCACATACAACAGTTTGAGATGTGAATTCATCAACTTAATTGCAATGGTCCTTGCATTCAGATACAATACTTTGTCTTTTGACATTTCATACATTTTGTTTACACTCCAGTCCTGAGCTCTGCTTCCCCTGTCTTTCCTCTGCGGCCTCTGTCTTTCTTCTGCCTTCCTATTTTTATATCTTTCATTTCCATCATTGTCTTTCCTCTGCGGCCTCTGTCTTTCTTCTGCCTTCCTATTTTTATATCTTTCATTTCCATCATCACTGCCCCACTGCACCACTGCCCCACTGCCCCACTGCCCCACTGCCCCACTGCACCACTGCCCCACTGCACCACTGCCCACTGCCTCTCTGGTTTAAAATTCACTAGTGAATTCCCTGTGCAGAGTTAGACCTTGGTCCTGCCTAAATAAAAGCTGAAATAACTTTGAGGTGGCTCAGTGGTTAGCACTGCTGCCTCACAGCGCCAGGGTCTCAGGCTCGATTCCAGCCTCAGGTGACTGTCTGTGTGTGGACTTTGCACATTATCCTCCTATCTGCGTGGGTTTCCTCCGGGTGCTCCGGTTTCCTCCCTCAGTTCAAAGATGTGCAGTGCAGGTAAATTGGCCATGCTAAATTGCCCGTAGTGTTGGTTGCATTAGTCAGGGGTAAATGTAGAGGAATGGGTCTGGGTGGGTTATTCTTCGGAGGGTCAGTGTGGACTTGTTGGGCCAAAGGGTCTGTTTGCATACCGTAGGGAATCTAATCTAAAAAAAAGCTGCAGATGCTGGAAATTAGAAACAAACCAGAAATTGCTGGAAAAGCTCCACAGCATCTGTGGAGAGAAATCAAAGTTAATGTTTTGGGTCCTGCTTACTGTATTAGATTTTCCCATTCACTGCCCTATTTTTAATGTTGCATGTTCAATTTTTACTTTCTTATATGCATTATGAATCCAATTCCATCTCTTCATTCCCATTTTCCTAAAATTGTATTCCTTTGGGTATTCCTGGTTTGTGGATTTTTAAGGATTCTCGTCCTTAATTTCAAATCCTTCTGTGGCCTGCTTTTTCATTGAATCATAGAATTCCTCCAGTGATGAAAGAGGTAATTTGGCCCATCAAGTCCACACTGACCCTGCAAAAAGCATCCCACCCAGACCCACCCTATGCCTGTTACTCTGCATTTCCCATGGCTAACCTGCCTAGCCTGCACATTCCTGGACGCTATGGGAAATTTAGCATGGCCAATGCACCCTAACCTACACATCTTTGGAATGTGGGAAGAAACCGGTATACTTGGAGGAAACCCACACACCATCAGCTTCCTAAGGACTCAGAGTTGCAACAGTTTCCTTGCACAGCCCACTCTCATCACACTACCATTGGTAACTATGCCTTCAGCTGTCTGGACTGTATGCTCTAGAAGGCTCTCCTGAGGCTCTTTGTGCCTCCTGGGCACAGAAGTGTCAAGCTCCTGGGAGTGGTCATCCACAACAAGCTTTCTTGGACTCTTCATGTGGATGCAATGGTTACAAAAGCCCAACAACGTCTCTTCTCCCTCAGGCAGCTGAGAAAATTTTGACATGGTGGCAAATACCCTTGCCAACTTTTATAGGTGTGCCATCGAGAGCATTATGTCTGGATGTATCACTACTGGTAAGGCAACTGTACCATTCAAGATCAGAGACGGTTACAGAGAGTGGTGAACTCGGCCCGGACAATCACAAAGGCCAACCTCCCATCTATAGAATCCATCTACCAGGCCCGCTGTCAGGGAAAGGCCACCAGCATTCTCAAAGATCCATCCCATCCTGGCAATGTTTTTCTCCAACTTCTACCATCGGGGAGAAGGTACAGAAGCCTGAACACATGCACCAGCCATTTTCGAAATAGTTTCTACCCTATTG
This sequence comes from Chiloscyllium plagiosum, assembly GCF_004010195.1. Classification (NCBI taxonomy): domain Eukaryota; kingdom Metazoa; phylum Chordata; class Chondrichthyes; order Orectolobiformes; family Hemiscylliidae; genus Chiloscyllium; species Chiloscyllium plagiosum. The sequence goes on from NC_057727.1 coordinate 3,034,323, forward strand.
GTGTTAGAATACTGAATGGACTCTCAAACTCTGAGAGCCTGTACCTGTGTAGGTATAAGTATCAGAGTGGCCTCCTGTCCCCCTGGACGCACATACCTGAGTCTAAGGTGTGAACAAGATGAGGAAAGCTGCAAAGCCTTCCACAGGTGAATAGCCAGCCAATATTTGGTGCCCAGTTTCACATGTGCAGAATAACCACTCAGGTAAAATCACACTAGATTTAGGCTTGATCCAGGATAATTTGTAATATTAAAGCATCCGACCTGTCTTACAGAGTTCCATGATATTGTAAGTTATATGAGTTAAAGAAAGACTTGCATTTATGTAGCACCTTTCATGACCTTAATGTCTTGCAAAATGTTTTACATTGAATGAAGAACTTTTTGAAGTGTAGTGATCGTTGTACAGTAAATCTCCACATACAATAGAAAGATTATTTTAAGGTAATGAACTTAAGAGTCATACATGGGGAAGAGTGGATAAGGACAACTCGTTTTCTCCGCAAAATGTTTTTACGACAATTTGTTCCATGTTCAGTGTTATCAATGAAACCAGGAATTGCGACCTGATTTATTCCCTAACTGGAGGTTACCATTGATCAGAGGGTTTTTCAATATTAGTTGAGGGATAGATATCGGCTAGAGTTTGTGTTGAGAAGATCTTTCCTGCTTTCCTTCAGTAGGGCCTGAGATCTTTTAGTCCATCTGAGAAACCACAGAGCTCCTTGGTCCATCTCAAAGATGGCATCTCTGACAGTGCAGCACTCCCTCAGTATGACAAGGTGAGTATCACCCTACTGCAGGGATTGAACCCAAATACTTCGAGCTCAGAGCTGTGAGTGTGTATTACGCATTGAGCCAGAACTGACAGCATCGTTATTATAACATCATGAGGTCTTGGAGCAGAATTAGGACATTTGGCTTATCAAGACTACTCCGTCATTCAATCCTGGCTGATATGGTTTTCAACCCCATTCTCCTGCCTTCTCCCCATGACCCTTGACCCCTCACTAATCAGGAATCTATCTATGAAGAGAAAATGAGGTCTGCAGATGCTGGAGATCAGAGATGGAAATGTGTTGCTGGAAAAGCGCAGCAGGTCAGGCAGCATCTAGGGAACAGGAGAATCGACGTTTCGGGCATTAGCCCTTCTTCAGGAATGAGGAAAGTTTGTCCAGCAGGCTAAGATAAAAGGTAGGGAGGAGGGACTTGGGGGAGGGGCGTCGGAAATGTGATAGGTGGAAAAAGGTCAAGGTGAGGGTGATAGGACAGATTGGGGTGGGGGCGGAGAGGTCGGGAAGAAGATTGCAGGTTAGGGAGGCGGTGCTGAATTTGATGGATTTGACTGAGACAGGCTGGGGGGAGGGGAAATGAGGAAACTGGTGAAATCCGAGTTCATCCCTTGTGGTTGGAGGGTTCCTAGCCGGAAGATGAGGCGTTCTTCCTCCAACCGTCGTTTCGCTGTGGTCTGACGATGGAGGAGTCCAAAGACCTGCATATCCTTGGTGGAGTGGGAGGGGGAATTGAAATGTTGAGCTACAGGGTGGTTGGGTTGGTTGGTCCGGGTGTCCCAGAGGAATCTATCTATCTCCATCTTACATACGCTTAATGACTTGCCCTCCACGGCCCTCTGCGGTAATGAGTTCCACAGATTCCCCACCCTCAGATTAATAAACATTCCTCCTCAACTCAGTTCTAAAGGATCGTCCCTTCATCCTAAGGCTGTGCCCTTGGGTCCTAGTCTCTCCTACTGGTGGAAATGTCTTGTTCAGGTCCACTCTATCCAGGCCTCTCAGTATCCTCCAAGTTTCAATGAGATTTCATCCTTCATCTTTCAAAACCCCATTGAGAACAGATATAAAGGGGAGTGCCGAGCCATTTTGCACACAGCATGATCCCACAATGGGCACCATGCTAAATGGTCAAACAGTCAGTTTTAGTGGTGTTGGTTGAAAGATATTGGTTGGAAACGTATTTTCCCTTTAAGAAATGCTTTTTGTAAGTGCTGATGTTGCATTGTAAGTATCAATTGGGACTTTTCTCTATTAATACTGATGATCTGATAATAACCGGATCACAAGTCAGTACATAGATCTATGGGTTTTAGCTCCATTGGGCAGGCACCTACCAGGTTTCCTGTCTGCCGCTGCGCTCATGGGCTCCACGATTGCTGACGTTATCTCGACCTTTCGGTTGTTTTTGACCTGACTGTGCATCAATGAAGCTCTCAGTCCCTTATCTCCATCTCAAAAGCGGTTTAATACCTTAGAATGTGAAAAAGTAAGGCTTGGAAACCAAGACAGGGGCATGTGGTCTTTGTGTAACCAGGCAGGTACTTTTTATATGATATACAGATAACAAAAGATGCCAGTGCAAGTCACCTAGATTAAATCCAATTCAGTCAGGGAGTAGCAGACACGTTCGGCTATGACTCTGTGTAACCCAGTTTAAAACCATAATCTTTTTTATATTGAAGCATTGTGCCTGGTTGGCTGGGAAAAGAATGCTCCAGTCACAATAAACACTTTCTCCTTTTCCGACATCTTCTTTCTATCTTAGAATGTACAAGGCTGACGTGATTGCCTGTGACTAACTGCCCTGGAGATGGTAATGGTTTTCAGGAAGCAGTTAGACAGAGTGCTTAGAGCTGAAGGGATCAAAGGATGTGGGGAGAAAATGGGAACGGGGACTGAGTTGGATGATCAGCCATGATCATAATGAATAGCAGAGGTTTCAAGGGCTGAATGGCCTCCTCCTGCTCTTATTTCCTAATTTTCTAGAATGATTGTAGCCCGGAGGACTGTTAAGAGCCAAATAAAGACAGAACTGTGTAATGACAGCTAGCTGTTTACAACAATTTGGTTGTTTCATGATCATTATTGCTAATGGAACTAGAGTTATCACTGAGTAGAAAGTGAACTGTACCATCCATGGAAATACTGCAGGTGCAAGAGGAGGTCAAAGACTAGGAATACTACAGCAAGTAACTCCCCTCCTGACTCCCCAAAGCCTATCCACCATCTACAAGGCACATGTCAGGAGTGTGATGGAATAGCCCCCACTTGGCTGGATGGGGCAGCTCCAACAACACTCAAAAAGCTCAACATCATCCAGGATAAAGTAGCCCCTGCTTGATTGGCACCATCCACTCAAACATCCACTCTCTCCATCACCGGCACTCAGTGGCAGCAGTGTGTATTATCTACAAGAAGCACTGCTGAATTCCTTGAAAGGTCCTCAGACAGCACCTTCCAAACCCACAACCACTTCCATCTAGAAGGACAAGGGCAGCAGATACATGCGAACACCAGCCCCTGCAAGTTCCCCTCCAAGTCACTCCCCATCCTGTAATGCACTTTGAGGTGTCCTGAGGTTGTGAAAGGCGCTATGTAATGCAAGCTATTTCTTTCATCTTGTCATTCGAGAATGGACTATCCATTTCATTAAATTAAAATACATGGTTTACCTCATGAACTTTGGGTTTCTTATCCAATGCGATAACACTACAGCACTCTACCAGCCCTGTGCTGTGATCACATTAAGATTCCTGATTACAACCTGCTCCACTGTCCCCACCAGAAACTTGACAACCCTGTCCAACCCTAGTACTGGGCTCTCAAACCTCCTTGATCCACAGGGTGCTGGCAGGGCAGGATGAAGGGGCAAGGATACCCCCTGAATGTTCCTCCTCTGAAGGTGGTTCATCCTGTCACAGGGTGACCCTTGGTCAGGGAGGACTCAGCAGGAAATCTCAGCTGCTACAAAGTGACGGCCAGAACCGAAAACAAAACGTTTCTCTAAACAGCTTGATGCTCATCCAGGACTTTGTAGTGAGAAGGAAGGAAGTTGAGGTTAAAATTATACAAAGTTCAAGTCTTAACAGATTTCCTCATCACCAATAATGGTACTGACTGTCCCTCAGGCATGGTAAGATTTTTATTAATTTCTTCACTTTCAGAATATGTGTATCACGAGCTTGGCCAGTATTTATTGCCCATCCCTAGTTGCCCCTTGAGAAGGTGCTGGTGAGCAGTCCATAAAGTGTTGATAAACCCATTGTGCTGTCTGGAAGGGATTTTCAAAATGTTGACCCAGCAATACTGAAGAAATGGCTGGTCAGGATGGTGAGTGGCTCGGAGGGGAGCTTGCAGGGGGTGGTGTTCCCATGTACCTGCTGCCCTTCTCCTTCAAGATGGAAGTGGTTGTGGGTTTGGAAGGTGCTGTCTGAGGATCTTTGGTGAGTTTCTGCAGTGCATCTTGTAGATGGTACACACTGCTGTTACTGAGCGTTGGTGGGGGAGGGAGTGGATGTTTGTGGATGTGGTGCCAATCAAGCGGGGGCTTTGTCCCTGGATGGTGTCGAGCTTCTTGAGTGTTGTTGGAGCTGCCCCCATCCAGGGCAAGTGGGGAGTATTCCATCACCGTCCTGACTTGTGCCTTGTAGATGGTGGACAGGCTTTGGGGAGTCAGGAGATGAGATACTCACTAAAGGATTCCCAGCCTCTGACCTGCTCATGAAACCACTGTGTTTATGTGGCAAGTCCTGTTGAGTTTCTGGTCAATGGTAACTCCCAGAATGTTAATAGTGAGGGATTCAATAATAGGGATACTGTGAAATATCAAGGAGTGAAAGTTAGATTGTCACTTATTGGAGATGGCCATTGCCATTTGTGTAGATTAAATGTATTTATCAGTCCAAGCCTGGATATTGTTCAGATCTTGTTGCATTTGAACATAGAACATACCAATAAACGCTAACACACCATACACCTTCTTAACAACCCTGTCAACCTGGGTGGCAACTTTCAGGGGTCTACGTACATGGACACCAAGATCTATACTACCAAGAATCGTACCATTAGCCCAGTACTCTGCATTCCTGCTAGTCCTTCCAAAGTGAACCACCTCACACTTTTCTGCATTAAAGTCCATTTGCCACCTCTCAGCCCAGCTCTGCAGCTTATCTATGTCCCTCTGTAACCTGCAACATCCTTCAGCACTATCCACAAATCCACCGACCCATCCTTCTATGCCCGTATCCAGGTCATTTATAAAAATGACAAACAGCAGTGGCCCCAAAACAGATCCTTGTGGTACACAACTCGTACCTGAACTCTCGGATGAACTTTTCCCATCAACCACCAACCTCTCTCTTCTTTCAGCTCGCCAATTTCTGTTTCAAACCACTAAATCATCCTGAATCCCATGGCTCCATATTTTCTGCAATAGCCCACCATGGGGAACCTTATCAAATGCCTTACTGAAATCCTTATACACCATATCAACATGGACTGCTTAAGTATCTGGGGAGTCATGAATGGTGCTGAACATTGTGCAATCATCGGCGAACATCCCCACTTCTGACCTAATGATGGAGGGAAGGTCATTGATGAAGCAGCTGAAGATGGATGCGCCTAGGACACTATCTTGAGGAACACCTGCAGAGGTGTCCTGGAGCTGTGTGTGTATGGGAAAGACGGACCTTTCTTACAGAAAGATTGGAGATTTATCACTGATTTAATGTGGGGTATAAGTAGAAAATCCCCCTCCCCGTCCCCCGGAAAAGAAAAAGCAAAAGAGTGATGGTGAGAAAACTGGACCAACTTTTAAAAATAAATCCAGGATGATCCTGCAGTGGTTGCACTGTCACCACAGGGGGGCAGAATGTCACAGCAAATATTTCAACATCAAAACTTGACTGCGTCTTAAAGAGACAGCCCCGTTAATCTGGGGATGCAGTCATTAAGGGAATGCACACAGAGATCGGCCCTTTTTGTTTGAAGTAGTTGGTCACACTGTCCCTGAATAACATCCATCGTTCAACCAAGCTTATTTCCCATCCACAGTTATCTGTCAGTCTCCCCATGCCTACCCTTCACAGATCCCTCGGCCCTGCATGGGTGAATGCAGACCAGCCTCTTGTTGTTGATTTCTTGTCAGCTCATTCTCTATGACTCTGAGCTCAAAGCCTCATGTGCTGCAGTTCTCCTCCCTCAGCTGCCTTTCAAGGTGAAAGTCAAACAAATATCATTGATTAAATAAAAGCAGAGAGCACTGGAGAAGCTCAGCAGGTCTGGCAGCATCTATGGAGAGAGAAACAGAGCTAGCGTTTTAAGTCCCGTATGATTCCTCCTTAGAGCTGAAGAGACAGAGGTGTGGAGTGATGAGTTTAACACTGGAAGAAAGATGGGGAGAAGGAGGTGGAACAGATAGGAAGGTCAGGCAAGATTAGAGAATGAGGGAGATCAAGTGGCACTAGTTTCACAGAACAAATAATAAAGGGAATGATAATGGTTGAAGTGAACAAGGTGAGTCCACAGTGGATCTTAACAGGGGAATTAACATTTCTTATCATTGTTTAAGAGTGTATATAGGCTGAGGAACAAGATTGAGTGTGTGTTTGGAATAAAGAATTGGATTGAATGTGGATTTGGAATGAGGAATGGGGGCGAAAATGTACATAGAACATGGCATGAGAATGAGAGTGTGTGTGGAATAAAGAATGCCGAATGTATTTGGAATATGGAATGGGATTGAATGTAACTTTGGAATATGGAATGTGATTGAGTGTGTATGTGGAATGAGGATGGGATTGAGAGTGTATTTGGAATGACAAATGGGATTGAGAGTGTATTTGGAATGAGGATGGGATTGAGAGTGTATGTGGAATGAGGAATGGGATTGAGAGTATATTTGGAATGACAAATGGGATTGAGAGTGTATTTGGAATGAGGATGGGATTGAGAGTGTATTTGGGGTGTGGAGGAGTGATATTACGTGGCGACCGTGTAACCACTAAAAGCCCATCTGGTTCACTAATGCCCTTTCGGGAAGGAAATCTACTAGCTCCAGACCCCTGCAATGCAGTTTGACTCTCAACTACCCTTGGGGCTAATTGGAGATGAGTAATAAATGTGGGTCGAGAGTGTGGTCTTGGAAAAGCACAGCAGGTCAGGCAGCATCCGAGGAGAAGGATGCTTGTCGGATGCTGCCTGACCTGCTGTGTTTTTCCAGCACCAGACTCTCGACTCTGATCTCCAGCATCTGTAGTCCTCACTTTCTCCTAGTAATAAATGTGGGGCCAGTGACATCCACATTCCATGAACAAATAAACAACAAAAACAGAGTGAGGTTGAGAGTGTGTATGGTGCATAGTAACAAAGACTGTGTTGGTCAGTTCTGTGAAGGTAATTTAGATTAGATTACAGTGTGGAAACAGGCCCTTCGGCCCAACAAGTCCACACCGACCCGCCGAAGCGAAACCTACCCATACCCCTACATTTACCCCTTACCTAACACTACAGGCAATTTAGCATGGCCAATTCACCTGACCCTGCACATCTTTGGAGGTGGGAGGAAACCGGAGCACCGGGAGGAAACCCACACAGACACGGGGAGAACGTGCAAACTCCACACAGTCAGTCGCCTGAGGCGGGAATTGAACCCGGGTCTCTGGCGCTGTGAGGAAGCAGTGCTAACCACTGTGCCACCGTGCCGCCCCCCTTCTGTGAAGGTGTTTTTGGTAGAAAGTAAATTTGGAACAATGAGTGAAGTACATTAGTTCCAAGAAAGAATGTCTCTGTGGTAAAGTGCCTTATAGAATCCCTGCAGTGTTAATGGATAATGGTTATTCTGTTGGGTTTATGATAGCTGGAGTAAATACATTAAGGCAATTAATTTAGCTTTAACTTCAGGTCAGAATATTCAAAACTTTCAGTTCAGAAGGACTTAAAAGTTCAGCGTAAAAGAGAATAATCTTTTTCCCAGCAGGAGAATCACATTTATCCTGGAAAATGCACCAGTTAGATGATGACTGACAGGTAACTGCCCAGCTTTGTTTAGATATAAAAGAGGCAGGATGACACTGAATTGTGAAGACATTGCCTGAAGAATGAACCAGGGACTAGCTGTTGCCTGTTTTGTTGAGTTGAATCAGGTGCAATGTGTCTACATGTTCATTCTGTCTGGAAAAAGCAGAGCCTTCTATAATTATGTATGTAGGTTCCGGTAGTGCACATTAGCCACTATGTGATCTTACTGATAATCCTCAATTGGTTGCCAGCATAAGTCTTTACACACATGGATTGTTTAGCAAATGTTGTCCAATCGCAGAATAACATTTAATGTTGGACACCGTGTGATGGGTTTTGCACGTATGAACTAGTTGGATGCAGTCAATAACTTGTTTATTGTGAACAGCCAAGGGGATAGGCTGTTCAATACAATCTGACTAACCTACAAACCTGGCATCACACTGGCACTGAAATTCATATATCAAGAACAGAGCATCTCTGTGGTTCGACAGCAGCATCCTGTTAGTGGTAAATACGATTTGTGTTGCTACTGCATAGTAGCAGCTTGAAACAGTGACCTTGCTCAAACATTTGAGACATCCTCACCATCCAGGATAATCTGAGATAGACAGAAGTAGGCATTCTTCAGAACTAATGTCCTGTGCAGTAACAACACAAAATTCCAGAGCCAAAGCAGTGTGGTTGACTCTTAACTGTCTTCTGAAATGCCCAGGCAAACTGTTCAGTTTTCGATAAAAGCAAATTACTGCGGATGCTGGAATTTGAAACCAAAAGAGAAAATGCTGGAAAATCTCAGCAGGTCTGGCAGCAACTGTAAGGAGAGAAAAGAGCTGATGTTTTGAGTCTAACTGAGTCTAACTTGTTTTCTGAGCCCTGCATTTTTGTGACCACCCCCTGTAGCTGCAATTTCCTTTCACACGCCCACCCGCCGGTGATCTCTGCACTCCTCCATTTCTGGTCTCTTGCACAACCTTAATTTTAGCCACTTCAACGTTTCAGGCTGTGTATTACATTGCATGGAGCCCAAGTTATGGAATTCCCTCCCTAAACCTCTCTCCCTCTTCCCTCCTTTAAGATGCTCCTTAAAAAAAAACTTCTTTAAGTTTTTGATCATCTGCCCTCATATGTCTTTATCTGGCTTGCTATCAAATACTGTCTGAAAGAAAAATAGAAACTGTGTTCCAAAGAAAGGTCAATGGACCTGAAACATTAACTCTGCTTCCCCTCCACAGATACTGCCAGACCTGTTGAGTTTCTCCAGCAATTTCTGTTTTTGGTTCGATTTCCAGCAGTTCTTTGCGTTTTAGTTTTGAGATACTGTCTCATTGGCCCATCTTCTCTGATGTATTTTGGTACATCTTTGCTATGTACCAGCTGCTAAATCAAGGCAATTTCTGATGCTGTTTTGTCTTGGCTCATCACCTGGACTCCGCAGTTCAAAAGAAATGGTCGAGTAAATACAGGGGGATGACTGGCCATAAGCATCATGTCACTGTAGCTTGTTTTCAATTTCCATCTGAGTACATTTGGCTGTTAAAATGCCTCCAGCTGTGACCTACGTGTCAAATGGAATTATTGTCTAAATATAATAGCGATCGGAAAATGGAGAGTGATGCAGTCATCACCAGGCTCCCGCTCTGTTTATTTAACTCTGGCTGCGGCTAACTGTTCAGGGTGTGAAATTTTAAGAAATCTCTCAATTATACGGTGATATCTTTTTGGCACATGCAACAACAACAGCTTGAATTTATGTAGCTGTCTTGTTAGCATACAAAGGAGTTCAAAGACACTGTGATAGATATAGGACAGATGTCAGAGGTAGTTTCTTTACTCAAGAGTGGAGTAGGCGCGTGGAACGCACTGCCTGCAACAGAGGTAGACTCACCAACTTTAAGGGCATTTAAATGGTCATTGGATAGGCATATAGAGTCATAGAGATGTACAGCATGAAAACAGACCCTTCGGTCCAACCTGTCCATGCTGACCAGATATCCCAACCCAATCTAGTCCCACCTGCCAGCACCCAGCCCATATCCCTCCAAACCCTTCCTATTCATATACCCATCCAAATGC
>NC_057727.1:3044526-3059983 GCF_004010195.1 Chiloscyllium plagiosum
AGCTATGAACCTGCACTCCAAGGTCTCTTTGTTCAGCAACACTCCCTAGGACCTTACCATTAAGTGTATAAGTCCTGCTAAGATTTGCTTTCCCAAAATGCAGCACCTCGCATTTATCTGAATTAAACTCCATCTGCCACTTCTCAGCCCATTGGTCCATCTGGTCCAGATCATGTTGTAATCTGAGGTAACCCTCTTCGCTGTCCACCACACCTCCAATTTTGGTGATGAAAATGGAATAGCGTAGGATAGATGGGCTTCAGATTGGTTCCATAGGTTGGTGCGAGGGGCCGAAGGGCTTGTACTGCGCTGTAATGTTCTGTGTTCTATGTTCTACTTAGAGTCATGGAGATGTACAGCACAGAAACAGACCCTTCAGTCCAACTCATCCATGCCGACCAGATATCCTACCCTCATCTAGTCCCATTTGCCAGCACTTGGCCCGTAACCCTCTAAACCCTTCCTATTCATATACCCGTCCGCATCCCTTTTAAATGCTGTATTTCTATCAGCCTCCACCAGTTCCTCTGGCAGCTCATTCCATACACGCATCACTCTCTGTGTGAAAAAGTTGTCCCTGAGGTCTTTTTTATATCTTTGCCCTCTCCCCCTAAACCTATGCCCTCTAGTTCTGGATTCCCCCATCCCAGGGATAAGAACTTGTCTATTTATGCTATCCATGGCCCTCATGATTTTAAATACCTTTATTGACAGGAATGTTTATCGCACAAAGTGTGACGTTGAGCCACATGAGGAGATACATGGGAACTTTGAAGTGCAGTTTCTGTCACTGTTATTGCTGCACTGTCTACAGGCTTGAGTGAGCAGCAATTATCGAGGTGTTATAACAGTCACTCAATGCTCCTCCTGTTTACGATAGGGTGAACGTGCAGTGAAAATGTAACAGCAGCATGCAAGGAAGCAAATGGGCTTAAAATGTTTCACAAGGAATTCTTAGAATAATCTTTCGTCACTTTTGCAATAGGAAACATGGAAGCCATTTTATGCACAGCAAGATCCCACAGCCAGTAATGTGGTGGCAACCAAATAATCGCCGTTGGTGTAAAATGCTGGATGGAGCAGTGTGAAGCTTTCCCTCTCTTGCTTTGAAATAGCACTGTAGATCCTTTTGCTTAGAGGGTGCATTTTAATTTGATTTCAAATTGTGAGGGTTTTGATTTGAAAGTTCTCAGACAACATCTCTAACAGTGCAGCACTCCCCCAATGGTGACCTGCTAAGTTAGATTCGTTGTGCTGATGTCCGTGGAGTGAATCGCAAACAGATGGATTTCTGGCTCAGAGATGAATGGGCTAGTTAACATAAATGAAATGTGTATATCCTTTTCCCCACAGTGTCGAAAGATACATTAAAACAAATGATTGTCCATTACATTGTTTACCCAGCCAAGATCTCTCAAACTTTTTAGTTTTGAAAGCTCTAGTTGATTCACACATTCCCCCCCCCCCCACCCCTCATTTGACCCCCTCAGTCATCAGAACCTTTTGGGAGGAGGGGACCATTTCTTTGTCTTATCATGGGATGTAGGTATCACTGGCTGGGCCAGCATTAGTTACTTAACCCTACTTGCCCAGAGTGTAGTTAAGAGGCAACCATGTTGCTGATGTGTCTGAAGCCACATGTCATCACAGACCAAGTAAGGATGGCAGTTTCCTTCCCATAAGGACATTAGTGAACCAGATAGCTTTTGACAGCAATTGAGAATAGTTATGTGTTGGCCAATGGGTTAAGTTCTTACTGCAGATACTTTTTATTAAACTCAGATTTGACCATCTAGAACCTACATTCCCCAGTGATACCATCTCACCAACCTCACACCCCTTCCTCCCGCCATCTGATGTTCTGGCCTGGTTCCTCCTCAAGTCCAACCTGTGGGAGATGGAGCCCTGGGTGAATGTGTATATGATTGCCCTTACTTTGAGTTTTGGTATTGTAATGAACTCAGTTTGTGGTAATATTGGACAAGTCAGGTCCCAGAATGAAACTTGGCTTGATGAACTATAAAGTTCCAGTTTTACAATTTGGTTACTGTGACAGTCAGTCACTGAACATATTCACATGAGGCTGTCAACGTACTTTTAACAGAAGAACACAAGTTTATTACATAAAACAACAAAATCATATAAAGATAATTTGGAACCCAGAGTTGAACTTTTTATCTTGTCCTCATCAGAACTAGGATATAAAGAAACAGACTTGAACAAAGAGATAACACAATTTTAATCTGTAATCCACTATTGGCATTACCAGCCATTACCGATACCCAGCATGAGCAAAACTAATGTGTACAAAATCCCATGCAAGGACTGCACAAAACACTATATAGGACAATCCATCAACAAACACATTGACCTGGACCCAATATACCGGCCACTACAGTGGACAGCTGAAACTGACAACCGGAAGTGGCAGGGACAGGCCACTATAAATGCCGGAGGAAACACCACAGAAGCGCTTCACAGGAGGCTCCCAAGCACTGAGGATGTCACCTAGACAGGGGACGAAACGTTTGCAACAAAAACTTCCAGCTCGGCGAACAAAACCACAGCAACTATTGGCATTGAGATACAGCAAGAACATTAACTATCAATCTTAATCCTCAAAACAGAGAGACAGGTTCTGAATAGGGATGTGGCAGAATTAGGCTGATTCCAGACAGTGATTTTTAAAAATGTGCAATTTATGTTCGAATTCCCTTTGTTTCCATAAAAGAGGGTCCTGAGTATTTATGTATGTAGCTCCTAGCACATGCAAACACTACTGGCAAAGCTGATGGCCTTAAATTATCCTGCAGGATTCCGGTGTAACTTTTGGCACAGTCTATGTTTTTGTAATAAATGATTTCCAATAGCAGAATCACATCTAATGGTGATTATATTTTTTCTGAGATTTGCAAAAAATAGGCTGGTTGAATACAGTCAGTATGTTGCCAGCTGTGAATGGTCAGTGGACTTGTTGTTTCATGCAGCCTGCCAGTCATTGGGACGTCCGACCTACATACACCCATCCCACTGGCACTGGAACTCACAACACATTGCTTATTAGAATGGTAGGCAAAATGTTGTTCTGACGTGACATCAGCATACTGTGAATGTGAATTTACTGCATTGTAATAATTTGAGACAGCCCGCTTCACTCTTAATAAATTCCTCAATGATGAGATGGAAAGTCTGAAAATTAGTTATTTTGTTTATTCATTCACAGGATGTGGACATTGCTGACTCGACCAGCATTTACTGCCCATTCCTAACTTTGTAGAGGACTGTTAAGAGTCATTTGCTATGGGTCTGGAGTCACATATAAGCCAGACCAGGTAGGCAGTAAAGGATTCCAGCCTTGGGCGACTGTCTGTTTGGAGTTTGTATATTCTCCCCGTGTCTGCGTGGGTTGCCATCAGGTGCTCCAGTTTCTTCCCACTGTGCAAAGATGTGCAGGTGAGGTGAGTTGGCCATGTTAAATTGCCTGTAGGGTCAGGTGCATTAGTCAGAGGGAAATGAATCTGGGTGGGTTATTCTTCAGAGGGTCGGCATGGACTGGTTGGGCCAAAGGGCCGATTTCCACACTGTAGGGAATCTAATCTAATCTAAAGGACATTAGTGCAATTGACAATGGATATAGTTAGACTCTTAATTTCAGATTCTTTTATTGAATTCAAATTCCATTACCCCCCATGGCAGGATTCAAATCCAGGTTCCTAGAGTAATTTCTGGGTCTCTGGATTAACAGTCCAGCCATAGTACCACTAAGCTATCACCTCCCCCTCCCTCCTACTATCACTGCTGTTATCGACTGAAAGCCTATGTTCACTGGCCAATATTCAGGATTCCTACATTCCCACACACTACAGGATTAATCTTATTAACAACCTGGTGAACAGGGTGGCACGATGGCTCAGTGGTTAGTGCTGCTGCCTCACAGCACCAGGGACCCAGGTTTGAATCCAACCTCAGGTGACTGTCTGTGTGGAATTTGCACCTTCTCCCCGTGTCTGTGTGGGTTTGCTATGGTTTCCTCCCACAATCCAAAGATGTGCAGGTTAGGGTGGTTTGGCCATGCTAAATTATCCATAATGTTCAGGGATGTGTGACATTAGTCAGGGGTAAATGTAGGGGAATGGGTCTAGGTGGGTTACTCTCCGGAGGGTTGGTATGGGCTTGTTGGGCCAAAGGGCCTGTTTCCACACTGTAGAGATTCTAGGATCGTAGCTACCTGCTTGTTGTGTTTATATGATGCGGAGATAGGGTATAGCAAAACTATCCTCCAGGATGATGGTAATCCTGATGGAATCATCACTCATTGTATATCGCAAACACTCACTTTTGGCCCTGAAATGGTGCCCAGACTTACCTCAGATTACCCTGCAAGAGGAAGAGGTTGTTGTGGTTTTGCTCGCCGAGCTGGGAATTTGTGTTGCAGACGTTTCGTCCCCTGTCTAGGTGACATGCTCAGTGCTTGGGAGCCTCCTGTGAAGCACTTCTGTGGTGTTTCCTCTGGCATTTGTAGTGGCCTGTTCCTGCCGCTTCCGGTTGTCAGTTCCAGCTGTCCGCTGCAGTGGCTGGTATATTGAGTCCAGGTCGATGTGCTTATTGATTGAATCTGTAGATGAGTGCCATGCCTCTAGGAATTCCCTAGCTGTTCTCGGTTTGGCTTGTCCTATAATAGTAGCGTTGTCCCAGTCAACTTATAGGACAGTTGGCTTATAGGACAAGCCAAACAGAGAACAGCCAGGGAATTCCTAGAGGCATGGCACTCATCTACAGATTCAATCAATAAGCACATCGACCTGGACTCAATATACCGGCCACTGCAGCGGACAGCTGGAACTGACAACCGGAAGCGGCAGGAACAGGCCACTACAAATGCCAGAGGAAACACCACAGAAGTGCTTCACAGGAGGCTCCCAAGCACTGAGGATGTCACCTAGACAGGGGACGAAACATCTGCAATACAAATTCCCAGCTCGGCGAACAGAACCACAACAACGAGCACCCGAGCTACAAATCTTCTCGCAAACTTTGAAGAGGAAGGGGTCTTAAAAATTTCAGCAATCAGGCGAGAGGAGTTCAAATCCCATCATGGCATCTGAAGGAATTTAAATTCAATTATTAAAGAGTGGAATTATTAAATTACAACATCAGAAGCAAATCTAACAGGGGACATATTTCTCTGATGCTTGTAAGCACAGAGGAGCCAAATATGAAGTGAAAGTATAGTACTTGCATGACTAACAGCAGAAACAGCAAGTGAAAGGTAGAGACAAAAGATCCCATAATCAATAGGTGACACCTAAGCTCTGCAGTCCTGCCACATCCAGTCATGAATGGTGGTGGACAATTAAGCAACTGACAGCAAATATCCTCAATGATGGGGGAGCCCAGCACATTGGTGCAAAGGACAAGAGTGAAGCATTTGCAACAATCTTCAGCCAGAAATGCTGAATGGATGATCATTGCTTCCCAGCATCCGTGGAATGAATCTTGAATTTGTAATCTTGTGAGTGCCCCAACTGAACCAACATCCGCCGACAGTGTTATTCCTGCCTGCAGTGTGTGTGGAGGGGAGAGGTCCTGCGATGTATTATCTCGTGAGCTATTGTTAAATTGTAGTTGTTGATCAAGGAGAATTTATCACAAAATTCTCAAACGCAATGTTGAAGTAATTGGCCAGAGGCTCGATCTGAATGTGCCTTCTGGAAAACTTTGCTGAGCCTTCGATAAACTGGAGAACCGAGAAAACACTGATGCTCCATTAGAGAGATGGCTGAAGGAGCTAGTGAGCTCAATGGGTCAAAAAAGCCTCCAGAAAGCAGCCCTGAATTAAGCTCACAAGGAAATGGCCTTGGGTTGTATAGGGTTTAGGGTATAAGACCAAACAATACCTGCAGTTTGGCTTTTAGGTTTAGTTTGTTGAGGCCAGTGTGTAATTTAAGAAGGAGAAAAAAAGTCAAGCTGGAGGACTGAAGCCAGAAAATGACACATAGGCCAAGGTTTGGATAAAATTAAAATGTAGATTCTGAATTAAAAATCGAAGGATTTTTGGGAGGCAGGGATGAGAGAAAGATTAAATCAGAGACCTTAGCTGAAACTTTGCAGATGATTGGGTTTTAAACTGTTTCTGAGTTCAGGAGTGAGAGCAAGCTGAAGCAAACAGAAACATGACACATAATTTGTGGCCATCTCACAAGTTCTATTGGGCTCATTAGTAACAGTAGAAGGGTCTGCTGCTTTTTTACTCATTTCCAGTCAGCTGTAACCTAAAGCCCAGCTGCAGAGGAGAGAGAGAGAGAGAGAGAGACGGAGAGAAATAAGACAAACAATGAAACAGACTTTGACAGAGACCAGCAGCAGGAACCATTCCCCAAGCACCTGCTTCCTGTCCCTCCATTTATTTGCTCCCCTGACACCATCTGCACAGTGCCCCATTGCTTGAGGTTGTGATAGTAACTGGAGAGAGACGGAAAACAATTCAAGATTGATGAATTGTTCTTCGAAGCTGCCCTTGCTCTTTTGAGGCTGGACCTACTTTTCAGGGTTTCCCCTTGAAAAGACATACTGAGCAAAACACAGAGAAAGGGGCAGCAAAGGATTACAAAGATTAATTTTCACACCATTATATTTCGGAAGCTGTATCACAGTTGGTAGCTATTCCTTTCTTGCCAGTCTATCATAGGATTGTAAGCTCAAGATCAGCTAGAGAGAGTCAGGCAATGACTGCATCCCTGATATATTCACAGTCAGTGCAGAGCTACACACTTGGAGGGTCAGTGCTGAGGGAATGCCGCATTGTCGGAGGGTCAGTACTGAGGGAGTGCTACACTGTTGGTGGGTCAGTCCTGAGGGAGTGCCGCACTGTCGGAGGGTCAGTGCTGAGGGAGTGCTGCACTGTTGGTGGGTCAGTGCTGAGGGAGTGCTGCACTGTTGGTGGGTCAGTGCTGAGGGAGTGCCACTCTGTCGGAGGGTCAGTGCTGAGGGAGTGCCACTCTGTCAGAGGGTCAGTGCTGAGGGAGTGATGCACTGTTGGGGGGTCAGTGCTGAGGGAGTGCCAGTCTGTCGGAGGGCCAGTGCTGAGGGAGTGCTGCATTGTCAGAGGGTCAATGCTGAGGGAGTGCTGCACTGTTGGTGGGTCAGTGCTGAAGGAGTGCTACTCTGTCAGGTGAACTGGCCATGCTAAATTGTCCGTAGTGTTAGGTGAAGGGGTAAATGTAGGGGTATGGGTGGGTTGCGCTTCGGTGGGTCGGTGTGGACTTGTTGGGCCAAAGGGCCTGTTTCCACACTGTAATCTAATATCTAATATATCTAATCTGTCGGAGGGTCAGTGCTGAAGGAGTGCCGCACTGTTGGAGGGTCAGTGCTGAGGGAGTGCCATACTGTCGGAGTGTCAGTGCTGAGGGAGTGCCACTCTGTCGGAGGGTCAGTGCTGAGGGAGTGCCATACTGTCGGAGGGTCAGTGCTGAGGGAGTGCTGCACTGTCGGAGGGTCAGTACTGAGGGGTGCCGCAATGTCAGAGGGACCGTGCTGGGGGAGTGCAGCACTGTCGGAGGGTCAGTGCTTAGGGAGTGCCGCACTGTCAGAGGGTCAGTGCTGAGGGAGTGCCGCACTGTCAGAGGGACCGTGCTGGGGGAGTGCAGCACTGTCAGAGGGTCAGTGCTGAGGGAGTGCCGCACTGTCGGAGGGTCAGTGCTGAGGGAGTGCCGCACTGTCGGAGGGTCAGTACTGAAGACGTGCCACACTGTCGGAGGGTCAATCAGGTGTGACAGAGAGCTGCATTCTTTTTCATTCACTCATGGGATGTGGGTGTCACTGGCTGGCCAGCAGTTGTTGACCTTCCCTAGCTGCCCCTTAAGAAGGTGGTGGTGAGCTGCCTTCTCATACCACCGCAGTCCCTGCCAATAGGAAACAATCTAACTACTGCCCTTGACATTCAATGGTGTTACCATTGCTGAGTCCCCCACTACCAACATCCTGGGACTTAATATTGATCATAAACTCAGCTAAACTCACCACATAAATGCAGTGGCTACAAGAGCAGATCACAGGCTGCGAATCCTGCAGTGAGTAACTCCCCTCCTGATTCCCCAAAGCCTGTCCACCATCTACACGGAACAATTCAGGAATGTGATGGAATACTCCCCACTTGCCTTGGATAGGGACAGCCCCAACAACACTCAAGAAGCTTGACACCATCCAGGATAAAGCAGACGCTTGATTGGCACCACATCCACAAACATCCACTCCCTCCACCATCGTCGCTCAGTAGAGGCAGTGTGCATTATCCTAACTAGTGTGTACAAAATGCACTGCAGAAGTTCACCACAGATCCTCAGACAACACCTTCCAAATCTGTGACCTATATCAATTAGAAGGACAAGGGCAGCAGATACATGGGAATACCGCTCCCTGCAACTTACCCTCCAAGCCCCTCACCATCCTAACTTGGAAATATCCTTGTCCTTCCATCCATACATACATATCTGTATCCAAGGACTACAGCGATTCAAGAAGGCAGTTTCCCACAACTTACTTAAGAACAATTAGGAATGGGCAATAAATGTTGGGCCTGCCAGCAACAAAATGAAGTTTTATAAATCTGAATAGTGAATTCAGTCTGAGAGCAGAGAGACTGGTAAAGGGAGTGATCATGACAATCATTCAGAGGAAATGATTTGAGGTATTAGCAGAGAGAGCCACGCAACACAACCCAGAACTGGCTGGAAAGGGGAAAGGGAGATGTTTACCTGTCAGCAGGAGACTTTTAAAAGTGCCTCTATTTTAAGAAATACAGATAACATTCAAGCACGATTTGCGTCAGTTTCAGTTTTCTGAGGAACTGTAAGGGCCAGGGGTTGGGAAACTGACAAGCAAAGCTAATTGCATCGAATTTACAGGCCGGGGTAGGTCACCAAACCCAGTAGGTCTGTTTATTTTAAATTCATTTATGGGATGTAGGTGCCACTGGCTGAGCTGGTATTTATTGCCCGTCCTAGCTGCGTTTCAGAAGGTGGGGGTGAGCTGCCTTCTTGAACTGCTGCAGTCCGTGCGCTGTGGGTAGACCCACAATGCCCTTAGGGTGGGAATTCCAGGATTCTGACCCAGCGACATTGAAGGAACGGTGATATATTTCCAAGTCAGGACAGTGAGCAGCTGGGGGAGGAACTTGCAGACGGCAGTGGTCCCTGAACTGGTGTTCAGGATCTCACCCTATCTGCGTGTTGTTCTTTCCGAGCTGCTCCAGATCACCGAGTGGTCAAATAGGAGACTTTGATAATGTGACTCCGACAGATCATGCTCTTCCATCTGAGTGAGAACATTAACAGGATTACATAATTACACATTTACAGAAACAGGCCATTTTGCCCAAACTATCCAGTTCCTTCTCCCAGGGTAGGGGAGTCCAAAACTGGAAAGCGTAGCTTTATGATGAGAGGGAAAAGATTTCAAATGGACCTGAGGGGCAGCTTTTTCACGCAGAGGGTGGTACGTGCATGGAATGAGCTGCCAGAGGGAGGACATCAGTTTAGAATGAGAGGGGAAAGATTTAAAAGGAACCTAAGGGACAACGTTTTCATGCAAAGGATGGAGTGTGTATGGAATGAGCTACCAAAGAAAGTGGTAGAGGCTGGTACAATTACAACATTTAAAAGGCATCTGGATTGGTATATGAATAGGAAGGGTTTGGAGGGATATGGGCAGAGTGCTGGCAAATGGGACTAGAATAGATTGGGATGTCGGGTCGGCATGGATGAGTTGGACCAAAGGGTCTGTTTCTGTGCTGGACAGTTCTACGACTCTATAACATTCATATTCTATATGCTGAAAATGTAATGGAGGCTCTGCATGCCCTTTCAGAGAGACATAAACCAAGGATTTTGTAGGATCGCCCATGTTGTTCTGGTGAATATATATGCTTCAATCAACATCACTAAATTCAAGTGACCTTTTTACAAACAATCAGCTATTTGTGGGGTTTTGCTGTGCTCAAACTGATGATTAGTTTCCCTACATTGCAGCAGCAAAGCACAATGTCAGGGGGTTGGAGAAAGCTGTGTTCTCCAGGGAGTGCGGTGGCTGAATCCGAGAATATATTCAGGGCTGAATAAAATAGAGTTTTATGGGTCACATGGCCTACTCCAGCTGAGGGAGTGCTACATTGTTGGACGGTCAGTACTGAGGGAGTGCCGCACTGTCAGAGGGTCAGGACTGAGGGAGTGCCACACTGTCAGAGGGTCAGTGCTGAGGGAGTGCCGCACTGTCAGAGGGTCAGTGCTGAGGGAGTGCCACACTGTCAGAGGGTCAGTGCTGAGGGAGTGCTGCACTGTCGGGGAGAGTCAGTACTGAGGGAGTGCCACACTGTCAGAGGCTCAGTGCTGAGGGAGTGCTGCACTGTCGGAGAGTCAGTACTGAGGGAGTGCCACACTGTCAGAGGGTCAGTACTGAGGGAGTGCCGCACTGTCAGAGGGTCAGTACTGAGGGAGTGCCGCACTGTTGGAGGGTCAGTGCTGAGGGAGTGCCACACTGTCGGTGAGTCAGTACTGAGGGAGTGCCACACTGTCGGTGAGTCAGTACTGAGGGAGTGCTGCACTGTCAGAGGGTTAGTGCTGAGGGAGTTCTACACTGTCAGAGGGTCAGTGCTGAGGGAGTGCCGCACTGTCAGAGGGAGTGCCACACTGTCAGAGGGTCAGAGCTGAGGAAGTGCCGCACGGTCAGTGGGTCAGTGCTGAGGGAGTGCTGCACTATCGGAGGGTCAGTGCTGAGGGAGTGCTGCACTGTCGGAGGGTCAGTGCTGAGGAAGTGCCGCACTGTCGGAGGGTCAGTGCTGAGGGAGTTCTGCACTGTGTACACTTCCTCAATACTGACCTTCCAACAGTGTGGCACTCCCTGAGCACTGACCCTCTGACAGTGTGGCACTCCCTCAGCATTGACCCTCTGCAAGTGCAGAACTCCCTCAGCACTCTCTTTCTGGGGTATTTATTGCAGACCCTGGAGGGGGTCTGTATCGAAATGCCTCAGGTGAGAATGTGAACTATATTTGTGAAACTCTTGTTCATTAATTATGGTTTGATTGAAGACATGTGAACAGTTGAGGAACTGAGCAGGAACTCCTCCTCATTCCCTGTCTCTATTTATGTTACACATTTCTTTTTGGGTTCGATTGTATTTGAAGGAGATGAAAGGGATGGTGGAACACAGGGGCTTCCTGTTGTTTGCAATCCATTCATTCCTCTGGCTCTGGGTGACAGTAATATCCCGGAGTCCAGGTGATTACACACTGTCTATCTCCCCTGTGATTGTTTTTCTGTGATTCAACCGTTGAATAAAGAAATCTTTGATATTGTCGATTGTGTACAGTTGGCTCAGTTATGCTTTGTCCTGTTAAATGAAGTGAAAACCTTGAACTGTCAGTTGGTAAAATTTCTGATCAGAGAGAGTAGAAAGAAACTGGAAACTAAACATGCTGAACATGCTGGTGACTGGATGTTGCCAGTTTTTCCTGCCAGTTTGTTGTTCCTTTCTGGTCATTTGTCCACCTTCCTTATTTTTCCATGCTTTTTCCCCCACTCCCTCTCCTCTCCTGTGTGGATCCAGGTCTGAGGCTGTAAGACATGGGACAGCCACTCAGACCATGGCCGACCTGATCACCCTCAACTCCACTTCCTTATCTATTCCCTTTTACTTGTCCAAGACTGAGTTGGCAGAGGGTGACAGTTTGCCACGTGTGAGTGTGCAGTCAGTTGTTTAGCTGTGGGGACACCATATCAGAAGGGGGTGCACCTCTGTCCCTCTCAGCAACCGTGAAGGGCGGGTGTCTCTCTGTCCCTGGTCACAACCAGATGTGGGAACTGGGGGTGGTGGCTAGTGTGGTGGGAAATGGGTTTTGTAGTAAACCACAACACCCAC
The DNA here is from genome assembly GCF_004010195.1 of Chiloscyllium plagiosum. Classification (NCBI taxonomy): domain Eukaryota; kingdom Metazoa; phylum Chordata; class Chondrichthyes; order Orectolobiformes; family Hemiscylliidae; genus Chiloscyllium; species Chiloscyllium plagiosum. The sequence goes on from NC_057727.1 coordinate 3,056,440, forward strand.
CCCCAACATCATTAACCTTGGTCACTCTTTGTCTATTTTAGAGTCATAGAGATGTATAGCACGGAAAGAGACCCTCTGGTCCAACCTGTCCATGCCGACCAGATATCCCAATCCAATCTAGACTCACCTGTCAGCACCCGGCCCATATCCCTCCAACTCCTTCCTAATCATATACCCATCCAAGTGCCTTTTAATGTTGCAATTGTACCAGCCTCCACCACTTCCTCTGGCAGCTCACTCCATACATGTACCACGCTCTGTGTGAAAACATTGCCCCTCAGGTCTCTTTTATATCTTTCCCCTCTCACCCTAAAACTGTGCCCTCTAGTTCTGGACTCCCCCAACCCCAGGGAAAAGACCTTGTCTACTTACCCTATTCATGCCCCTCATGAGTTTACACACCTCTATAAGGTCACCGCCCAGCTTCTGAGGCTCCGGGAAAACAGCCCTAGCCTATTCAATCTCTCCGTATAGCTCAAATCCTCCAACATCTTTGTAAATCTTTTCTGAACCCTTTCAAGTTTCACAACATCTTTCCGATAGGAAGGAGACCAGAACTGCACGCAATATTCCAACAGTGGCCTAACCAATGTCCTGTACAGCCGCAACATGATCTCCCAACTCCTGTACTCAATACTCTGACCAATAAAGGAAAGCATACCAAATGCCTTCTTCACTATCCTATCTACCTGCAACTCCACTTTCAAGGAGCTATGAACCTGCACTCCAAGGTCTCTTTGTTCAGCAACACTCCCTAGGACCTTACCATTAAGTGTACAAGTCCTGCTAAGATTTACTTTCCCAAAATGCAGCACCTCGCATTTATCTAAAATAACCCCTGTGGGATCTTGTTGGACCACTGCATTCCCAACTAAGCAACATCAAAGTGAGGGTGATTGGCTGTAACCAATTCCACAAACAGCAGCAATGACCCAGTTTCTCACCTGGTTTATTTTTGTGGTGCTGAGCAAGGGATACGCTTTGACCAGCACCCCAGCGAGAGCTCCCCTTCAAAATAACAGGAGAGGCCACAGGATCTTTCACAGCCCCCTGAGGGGGCAGGCATCCTGACTGGACATCAGCACCTCAGACAATGCAGCACTCCCTCAGCACTGCACTGGGAGGGTAGCTGCGACAATAGCCTCAGCTCTCTAGCATGGGGACTTGAACTCACAACCTTCAGACTCAAAGTGACGCAATCATCTGGCTTACTCTTGCCTTTCAGGGAGGGAAAACCGCCATCCTTACCCAGTCTGGCCTACATGTGAGTCCAGACCTGCAGCAATGCGGTTGTCTCTTAACAGCTTTCTTGGTAACTAGGGACGGGCAGCAAACGCTGACTTAGCCAGAGGTGCCCACATCCTGTGAATGAATAAAGAACTGGAGAGAGAGTGTGTGACACCCACTGAGGTACAACTGAACCACAAGGAATCAGAATCGGGGTGGCATGGTGGCTCAGTGGTTAGCACTGCTGCCTCATGGTGGCAGGGACCTGGGTTCAATCCCAGCCGTGGGTGACTGTCTGTATGGAGTTTGCATGTTCTCCCTGTGTCTGCGTGGGTTTCTTCTGAAAATCCAAAGGTGTGCAGCATAGGTGAATTGGCCATTCTAAATTGCCCATTGTGTTCAAGGATGTGTAGGTTAGGACATTAGCCAGAGGGTCAGTGTAGGGGAATAGGTCTGAGTGGGTTACTCTTCAGAGGGTTAGTGGGCCAAATGACCTGTTTCCACACTGTACGGATTATGTGGTTCTGTTTTATGGAATCCTCACAGGAACTCAGCGACTGCAAGGGTTTCTTTTAGCCTGATGTTGCTGTTTACAGTCTGAAAAGGTCAGTGTGCAGGCTCAAAATAAAAACACTCAGCCTTCCAAGGATTTGCCAGGAAGCTGGTCTCTGTCCTGCTCCTGTCCAAACACGCTGCTAGTCTTTCACCTTCTCCTGCATCACTGAGAACGCATTGCTTCCTGCTCTTCCAGCCAGGCTTCCTGGGCCATTTCCTAATGTTAAACAGCATGGATCAAAAAGAAATGGGATTTATTCAGTGCCTCCTGTTTAACTCAAAAAGCCAGCCCTCTCCCCCCACACCCCTGCCCACCCCACTCAGAGTCAGTTGTATGATATAAAGTCTGGCACAGGTCACAGAAACAGGATTAACAAAATGAGCTGCACCAGTCAGGAGCTGGTTACCGAGGGGCACAGTATCTTAAAACACAGAAATTGACCCTTGACCTATTTTGCACTCCTGTTCACTTTCTTCATTACTCTAAACAAGTGCCCTTTCAGATAGATACATGTTTTAGAAACAGTTCCCTTTCGAAGTTACGATTGAATTATTTTTGCTGTGCTCTTCCAGCACCACTGATCCAGAATCTGGTTTCCAGTATCTGCAGTCATTGTTTTTACCTCGTTTATTTTCAGGAGGTCCACTTCAGATCATAACAAACAGTTCATCCTATCTCAGACCAACATAGACAGATACAAATGAGGTTAGAGACAAAAAAAACTACAGATGCTGGAATCCAAAGTAGACAGTCAGGAGGCTGGGGGAACACAGCAAGGCAGGCAGCAACAGGGGGGAGAGGAACACAGCAAGGCAGGCAGCATCAGGAGGGAGAGGAACACAGCAAGGCAGGCAGCATCAGGAGGGAGAGGAACACAGCAAGGCAGGCAGCATCAGGAGGGAGAGGGACACAGCAAGGCAGGCAGCATCAGCAGGCTGGGGAAACACATCAAGGCAGGCAGCATCAGGACAGTGGGAGCACACAGCAACGCAGGCAGCGTCAGTAGGTAGAGAACACAGCAAGACAGGCAGCATCAGGCGGGAGAGGAACACAGCAAGGCAGGCAGCATCAGCAGGCTGGGGAAACACATCAAGGCAGGCAGCATCAGGACAGTGGGAGCACACAGCAAGGCAGGCAGCGTCAGTAGGTAGAGAACACAGCAAGACAGGCAGCATCAGGCGGGAGAGGAACACAGCAAGGCAGGCAGCATCAGCAGGCTGGGGAAACACATCAAGGCAGGCAGCATCAGGACAGTGGGAGCACACAGCAAGGCAGGCAGCGTCAGTAGGTAGAGAACACAGCAAGACAGGCAGCATCAGGCGGGAGAGGAACACAGCAAGGCAGGCAGCATCAGCAGGCTGGGGAAACACATCAAGGCAGGCAGCATCAGGACAGTGGGAGCACACAGCAAGGCAGGCAGCGTCAGTAGGTAGAGAACACAGCAAGACAGGCAGCATCAGGCGGGAGAGGAACACAGCAAGGCAGGCAGCATCAGCAGGCTGGGGAAACACATCAAGGCAGGCAGCATCAGGACAGTGGGAGCACACAGCAAGGCAGGCAGCGTCAGTAGGTAACCCTCCTCTAGCTTATCTCTCCACCCTTCAGGCTCTCTGCCTTTATTCCTGATGAAGTCGATTTTGCTGCTCGTTGGATGCTGCCTGAATTGCTGTGCTCTTCCAGCACCACTGATCCAGAAAGTAGCAATAGCAAGCCATTCAGCTATTCAATAGGTTAGAATTGATCTGATTGTAAACTCAAATT
>NC_057727.1:3060483-3069341 GCF_004010195.1 Chiloscyllium plagiosum
GTTCAACATGGAAAAGCATTTAAAGATGGAGGAAAGGTGGAAAATTATGACAATCGCTGAGCACCAGAACCGCACCCCCCCTACCCCTCCTCAGACCCTGCAACCCAATTACTTTCCATAAGTGGATCTTTCTTTTATTCATTCCTATTATGTGGACCTCACGGGATGGGCCAGAATTTCTAACCCATCCCCTGTCCTTTAGCCCTCTGTTGTGAAGGTGGTGGTGAGCTGCCTTCTTAAACCATTTCGGTACATGTTGTGTATGACAGTGCCCTGAGGGAGGGAATTCCTGAATTCTGACCCAGCGACACTGAAGGAACAGAGATATATTTCCAAGTCAGGATGGTGAGAGGCTTGGAGGGAAACCTGCACGGGGTAGTGTTCCCATGTATCTGCTGCCCTTGTCCTTCTAGATGGAAGTGGTCATGGGTTTGAAAGATGTTGTCAAGGATTTTGCTTTACATTAAGTGTGAATGGGCAATGTTAGTATTGCCTCACAATCAGGACCTATTCTCCTGTAGTATAACTTGTCGTGAATGGTTGAAATTTGCCACTCTTTCATTAGCAAAGAGACTTGGGGGTTCTTTACATGAATCTTTGAAATGTCACAGATAGGTTCAGAAAATAATCCAGAAGGGTCATAGAATGCTGGCCTTCATATCGAGAGGACTGCAGTACACAAATGCAGGAGTTATGCTGCAGTTATACAAGACCCAGGTTAGATCCCATTTGGAGGTCTGTGAGCAGATCTGGGCGGCACACCTTTGGAAGGGTAGATTGACCCTGGACAGAGTACAGTGCCGGTTTACTAGAATGATACCGGCGCTTCAGGGGTTAAGTTACGAGGAGAGACCATACAAATTAGGCCTGTTTCGAAGGTTAAGAGTGATCTGATCAAAGTCTTCAAGACATTGACAGGAAAAGACAGAGTCGATAAAGATAAACTATTTCCGCTGGTTGAGGATTCTAGAACCTGGGGCATTGTCTGAAAATGAGGGCCAGGCCGCTCAGGAGAGATGTTCGGAAGAACTTCTACACACATGTGGAAGATATTTGGAACTCTCTTCCACAAGTGGCAGGCGATGCTGGATCAGTTGTTAATTTTAAATCGGAGCTGGATACATTTTGTTAAGCAAAGGTATTAAGGGATACAGGCCAAAGGCAGGGATATGGAGTTAGGCCACAGATCAACCATGATCTGGACAGGCTCTGGGGGCTGAATGGCCTCCTCCTGTTCCTACATTCCTGATGAGTGCAAGACAGGAAAACTCAGCAACATGTCTCTCTTTCCAGAGAAATGTGATGCTAAAGTCTTAATTTTAATTGTTACCAATAAAAAAATGAATTCCACTTTACTGGGAAAATATCTCAGATTCATTTTCGTGCAAAATCCTTTATGACAAGGAATTGCTGACATCACTGAAATGTTTGATTGTAGAGAGAGATCGAACCTACAGGGCTTAAAAAAGACTCTTTGGCCAATTCACTATGCTATTACACTGAGTGCTACAGGTGGTTTTATAGCTGTGAGTAAGTCCATTGTCAATTCTCTGATTATCCCCTTTTGGCATCTGAGCGATGGTTATAGAATCACACGGGCAAGGATTTGAAGAAACAGTGTCCAACTGGCATCCTTCCTTTATTGCTCATTTGTACTAATGTAGCGATGTATTATTCCTTAAATATTTAAATATTCATGTCACCTCCTTCTATGACACTAAATCATTTACACAGTAACCACACACTCTCAGGTACTGAGCTCTCAAACTGAAATGTGCATTTCTTCAAGTTGCTGCATATTGAGCATTCAAAGCCTGTTCCCCCTCAGTCCCTCCCCACCCCACACACAGTGTTCCAGAGTTACCGAATACCCTCTGACCCCTTCACACACAGGCTGAGAGACTGAGTGGCATCAGGCTTTCCAACTGCAGCAGTATCACCTTCAGGCCCAATCCTTGTCCTTTATACCAGGCGTCCTCTGAGTTAGCTTCAGGCATCTGGGAAAAAGTTTCCAATAACAACAAGATTTACATTTATATAGCGCTTTTTAATGTTTTAAGTCCTCACCACACCCCCAAGGAGTTTCACAAGTACTCAACTCCAGCTCAAACTGAAACCTTGCTACACGGGGAGGTTAAGAACATATTTGATCGTTGAGTTAGTTCCAGTTGTAGGGAGTGTGATTAACATCAGGAATAGACTAAAGGCCAGACTCTGAGGGATGGAGAACTCTCAGAAGTTAATACAACACAGGGATAGCAAGCCAAACCAAATCAGCCTGACTATCACTGGATTCATAACATTGCGAAATTAACATACTCAACAACCCTCAAAGTTCCTCAATTTTCTAGAATCCCTACAGTCTGGAAACAGGCCATTTGGCCCAACAAGTCATGCCGACCCTCCAAAGGGTAACCCACCCAGACTCATTCTCCTATCCTATTACTAATTTTCATTTCCTAACCAGACTTTACAAATAGCAGATCTTGGATGCCAATATTATAACTTAACTAAAAATGTACAATTTACTATTAAGAATGTAACTTCAGCAAGACACAGACATGATTAGTAGCTTGGCTGATGATATAAAATTAGGAGGAACCGTTGATAGTGAGGAAGGTTATCAAAAATTATAGAGGGATCTTGATCAGATGGGGAAGTGGGCTGAGGATTGACAAATGCATTTCAATATGGATAAGTGTGAGGTGCTGCATTTTGGAAAGTCAAACCAAGTCAATGGTAAGGTCCTGAGGAGTGTTGTGGAACAGAGGGACTTAGGAGTAGATGTACGTACTTCATTGAAAGGTAGACAGGGAAGTGAGGAAGGCATTGAGCATACTGGCCTTAATCAATTGAGGCATTGACTAAAGGAGCTGAGACATTATATTACAGTGAATAAGTTGTTGGTGAGGCTGCACTCAGAGTATTGTGTCCAGTTTTGGTCACCCTGTTATAGGAAAGACAGTTAAACTAGAAACAATGCAAAGAGAATTTATAAGGATATTGCCAGGGTTAGTAGGTCTGAGTTGTAGGGAGAGGTTGGCCAGGATAGGACTTTATTCCTTGGAACATAGGAGAATGAGGGGTGACCTTATTGAGGTGCATAAATCATGAGGAGCATGGATAGGATGAATGCATGTAGACTTGTCTACTGGGTTGGGGAATTCAAAACTAGAGGACATAGGTTTACGGTGAAAGAGAAAAGATTTAGGAAGGACCTGATGGGCAACTCCTTCACCCAGAGAGTGGTGCGTATATGGAATGGGCTGAAAGAGAAACTGGTTGAGGCAGGTACAATAGCAACAATTAAAAAAACATTTGGGTAAGTGCATGGATGGGAAGGGTTTAGAGGAATATGGACCAAATGCGGGCAATTGGAACTAGCTGAGTGGGTACCATGGCCAGCATGGACCAGTTTGGGCCGAAGGACCTGTTTCCTCACTGTATTACTCCATGGCTCTATGACTCTACAAATAACAAGGCAATCTAATGAATATCTACAACAAAAACAGAAATTGCTGGAAAAGTTCAGCAGGTCTGGCAGCATCTGTGAAGAGAAATCAGAGTGAACATTTCAAGTCCAGTGACCATTCCTTAGAACCGGACCTGAAATGTTAACTCTGATATCCCTTCACAGATGCTGCCAAACCTGCTGAGCTTTTCCAGCAATTTATATTTTTGTTTTTGATTACAGCATCCGCAGTTCTTTCAGTTGATAATTAATATCTACAATCTTAGCCCAATCTTCTTATATGTGCAATGACCCACTCACACACAGAGACAGATAAGGGGTAAATTAAAGAATAAAATAAAAAAATTCTGATTTGATCGTACAATAATCATGATAACAATGAATAGCAGGCCTCCGTGAAATCCTTGGACAATGGGTTGCATTCGATGACTGCACATCTTGCTTGAATTCCAAAATCACCAATGCAAATGGCTTCCACAGGGCTATGGAGACTTTTACTTATTTCTTACTGACTGGAATTCTTTTCTCAGAATGTTCAACAAATCATTAACTGGGAAATTACTAGCGAGAGCAAAAGCCAAATAAAAGAAACCCAGCCCAGTCCAGCAACTTCCAAAGCAAAACTACCTACTGCCCAAGAGCCAATCAAAGACAGTTCACTCCCTGTTTTTCTTTTTCAACATTCTCTGTGGTTGGGCAGGCCAGCACCCAGTCCCTTCCTTGATCGACCAATTCAACATCCAAAGCAGTAATTAACCTATACTCTCTCCCCGACCAGTTCCCAACTGCAACATCAGTCTTTTGTCCTTGAATCATAGAATCATAGAATCTCTACAGTGTGGAAACAGGCCATTTGGCCCGACAAGTCCATACTGACCCTCTGAAGAGTAACCCACATAAACCCAGTCCCCTAACCTATAACTCTTCATTTACACCTGACTGATGCACATAACCTAGGCATCCTTGAACACTACGGGCAATTTAGCATGGCCAATTCACCTAACCTGCACATCTTTGGACTGTGGGAGGAAACCGGAGCACCCAGAGGAAACCCACGCAGACACGGGGAGAATGTGCAAACTCCACACAGAGAGTCACCCGAGGGTGGAATCGAACCTGGGTCCCCGGTGCTGTGAGGCATGTCTCTCCTTTTTCTTAAAAAAAGCAAGCTGCTGTCCAAAGGTCAACTCTCAACTGCAACTCACAGTTCCAACCCAAAAATGAGAAAAATATAAGTCAAATATTGATGGTCTCAATAATACAATACAGAGATAAGGAGAGAGAGTCTCTGGGGGCATTGGAAAAAAAAGATGTGAATTTTAAAACTGAGGCATATGTACCTGATCACTGAGCACAGAGTTTGGTGGGTGAATGGGTTTAGTGTGGCCTTTAATGTATTGGGACAAGTGGCTATTCTCAGTTCTCCCAGCATTAACTAGGTGGAACCCTTTACCACACTAATGGAGGTGAAGAATGGTGAGTTAGGCCACTTTTGGAATATTGCTCGCAATTCTGGTCTCTCTCCTATCAGAAGGATGTTATGAAACTTGAAAGGGTTCAGAAAAGCTTTATAAGGATGTTGCCATGGTTGGAGGGTTCGAGCTACAGGGAGAGGCTGAACAGACTGGGGCTGTTTTCCCTGAAATGTCAGACGCTGAGGGATGACTTTATTGAGGTTTATAAAACTATGAGGGGCATGGATAGGGTGAATAGACAAGGTCTTTTCCTGGGGGGCGGGGGAGTTCAGAACTAGAGGGCATAGGCTTAGGGTGAGAAAGGAAAGATTTAAAAGGGACCTAAGGGACAACTTTTTCACACAGAGGGTGGTGCGTGTATGGAATGAGCTGCCAGAGGAAGTGGTGGAGGCTGGTATAATTTCAACATTTATAAGGCATCTGGATGGGTATATGAATGGGAAGGATTTGGAGGAAAATTGGCCAAATGCTGGCAAATGGGACTAGATTAGGTTAGGATATCTGGTCGGCATGGATGAGTTAGACTAAAGGGTATGTTTCCATGCTGTACATCTCTATGACTCTATGACTCTAAGAGATCAAAACTGGAGGAGTGCAGAGATCTGATAGGAACACAGGAACAGGATTAGGCCATGCAGCTCCTCAGGCCTGTTCAGTGAGATTATGGGCAATCTGTGGCCTAACTCGATACACTTGCCTTTGGCCCAAAACCTGCAATAACTTTGCTTAACAAAAAAATCTATCTCTCTCAGGTTTAAAATTAACAACTGGACCATCATCCATTGCCATTTGTGGGAGAGAGTTCCAACCCTCTCCCACCCTTTATGAGGAAGTGCTTCCTAACATCCCTGCTGAATGGTCTGCCCTAATTCTCAGACTATGTGCCTTAGTCCTAAAATCCCCAACCAGTGGGAATAGTTTGCCTCTATCGAAGCTGACTTTTCCTGTTTGAAGGCTTCGATCAGATCAGTCCTTAACTTTCTGAATACTCAAAAAAACAGACTACATTTGTACATTCTCTCCTCATACCCCTCCTGAACCCCCGAAGTCTAGTTATGGTTCTTGTAAACCTGCATTGTACTCCTTCCAAAGCCGATGTATGAGGAGGATGCAGACCTGGAAGAGGTTACAGAAAGAGGACTGAGGCCAAGGAAGGATTTGACAGCTTGGATTAGAATGTTGAAACCAATGTTTTGCTGCACTGGGTACTAACACCATCCAGTGAACATAGGAGTGACAGGGAAAGGGGACTTGGTGTCAGTTAGGGAACAGGACGGCAGAGTTTGAGGTTAACATTGTGACTTTAAAACATTTTCCCATGTAGCACGATTTATAACAGGTGTTCAGCAGAGAACCTGAGGCAGTAACTCAATCTTCCACGACTCTCAGTGTTCACCAGTCTATCTGTGTGCAGTCAGCATGGCTACAGATACTGCAAGCAGTGCGCAGACTTCCTCAGCCTTCATCAATGTCACACTAGCAATCAAACTCAATAACACCGCAGATTTTCACCTCGCGTAACTCAGCTTTACTACACTGTGGGGGAGTTACTTGTCCCCTCCAGAAACTATCCCCTTCTCTATGACCGAGTGAGCAGTGTTTCCTGCGGCGAGACAGAACTCCAGAGTGTCATCCTAGTCTCTGAACCAGGCCCAGCACTGACCAGCTCCAGCCCAGTCATGTCATCTAGTCAGGTGTAGCCGTAGTGCCTGAGACATCATTGTTTTATCTCTATTCATGCACAGGTCATGGGCGTCACTGGCTGGGCCCAGTATTTATTGCTCGTCCCTAGTTGCTCCTTGAGAAGGTGGGGGTGAGCTGCCTTCTTGAACCGCTGCAGTCCATGTGCTGGAGGTAGACCCACAAAGCCCTGAGGGAGGGAAGTCCAGGATTCTGACCCAGCGACAGTGAAGGAATGGCAATGTATTTCCAAGTCAGGATAGTGAGTGGATTGGAAGGGACCTTGAAGGTAGTGGTGTTCCCATATATCTGCTGCCCTCATCCTTCTCGATGGAAGTGACCATAGGTTTGGACGGTGCTGTCTGAGGATCTTTGGTGATTTTATTCAGTACATCTTGTAAATGGTACACATTGCTGCTACTGTCTGTCGGTGATGAAGGGAGTGGATGTTTGTGGATGTGATGCCAATCAAGCGGCTGCTTTGTCCTGGATAATATACAGTGGCACTACATAGTAAGGTATTTCCAAGTAAAAATATATGCATAGTTATATATGTAGAATATAGATATGTAAAATATACACATGCAGAATGTGCATACATATACCCAGTGTGTTGGAGTGCATGACGTGAATTAAAAATAAAACTCTGATTAAAAACGCTTATACCCAGAGTCTATTTGACCAACCCCTGGTTTGGAGGAAGTAGGGGCAACACTTTTTTTTTAACCAGAGGATCGGAAACTGGCTCACACACAGGATAGTTAATTGTCATCCACACCTGGGTAGAAAGACTTGCAATTCTTTCATGTCTTTCACAACATCAGGATTTACCCAAAGTGTTTTACAGTCAATGTTAAAGTGCAGCTTCTGGTGCAATCTGGGGTGTGCAGTGGTCAATATTTACACAGCAAGCTGCCAACACACAGCAACAAGATAACAACCAAGTCATCTGGTTTTATGGGTTGGTTGAGGGGTGAATGTTGGTGATTCACTGGTGGAGTACTCACCTGTTCAGACTGGGCTACATTTTAACATGTAACTAAAGGTAGAACCTCTGGCAGTGCAATGCCCCCTCAATGCTGCCACACTGACCATTGAGTGCTCCATCAGTCCTGCCTCTGTTAGATTGCAGCTTGCTTTCAGTGCCAATGCAGCATTCCTACAATGCTGCCCCTTCAACAGTACAAAACACCTGCAGTAACAACACAGCACTCACAGTATGATAGAAACCCTACAGTGTGGAGGCAGGTCATTCGGCCCATCAAACCCACACTGACCCTGCAAAGAGCACCCCACCATCCTACCCAATCCCTGTAACCTTGCAATGCCAGGTCATTGAGGATATTTAAAACAGAGATAGATAAGTTCTTGATTGCCTAGGGGATCAAAGGTTATCAGGAGAAAGCAAGAAAATAGGGTTGAAAAGCTGATCAGCTCTGATTGAATGGTGGAGCAGACTCCATGAGCCAAATGGCCTAATTTTTGCTCCTATGTTTTCTGGTCCTGCGGTCATTTCCCATGGCTAACCCACCGAGCCTGCACATCCCTAAACACTATGGGCAATTTCCCACAGCCAATCCACCTCACTTGCACATCTCTGGACTGTGGGTGGAAACTGGAGCACCCAGAGGAACCCACGCAGACACAGGGAGGACGTGAGGAAGAGAGAGAGAGAGAGAGAGAGTTCGATAGATTCGGGGCCGGTTCCTGAGGATTGGAGGGTGGATTTATGAAGGGGAAAATCATGCTTGACTAATCTTCTGGAATTTTTTGAGGATGTAACTCTGAAGATGGAAGAGGGAGATCCAGTAGATGTAGTGTACCTGGACTTTCAGAAAGCTTTTGATAAAGTCCCACATTGGAGGTTACTGAGTAAAATTAGGGCGCATGGTATTGGGGGCAAAGTACTAACTTGGACTGAAAGTTGGTTGGCTGATAGGAAACAAAGAGTAGTGACAAATGGCTCCATTTCGGAATGGCAGGCAGTGACCAGTGGGGTACCGCAGGGATCAGTACTGGGACCGCAGCTTTTTACAATATATGTTAATGATATAGAAGATGGTACTAGTAATAACATTAGCAAATTTGCTGATGATACTAAGCTGGGAGTCAGGGTGAAATGTGATGAGGATGTTAGGAGATTACAGGGTGACCTGGACAGGTTAGGTGAGTGGTCAGATGCATAGCAGATGCAGTTTAATGTGGATAAATGTATGATTATCCACTTTGGT
>NC_057727.1:3070147-3076763 GCF_004010195.1 Chiloscyllium plagiosum
GTCTTTTAAGTTTGTTAGTTTTTGTTTGAGAGTGTTGGTGCATTTGTGTGCTACTAGGCTTCCAAGGGGCCTCGGAACAAACACATAGATCTAGATGCCATCTATCAACCCCTCAGAAAACGAACAGGAGATGACATCACCACAAACCCCAGGAACCCCATCCAGGAGAAAGATATAAATAGAAAGCAGGAGACAACAGCTTCGCTTCACTTGGAGGTCGCCACTGATGATGTTACCTAGCCAGGTAATGAAACATCTGGATATCAAACCTACAGCTCAGTGAGCAAACCTACACCCTAAACCTCAACCTGAGCTACAAACCTTCACAAACCTTGCGATCACAAGGACTATTTGACTGGTACTTGTATGTTACGTGAAACAGACCAGGATCAGTTGTATTTCCTGGGCATCGTCTGCTGTACCCAATTTAGTCTCTGGGTGCACAAGTCACCAATGTGGTCCATTCTCCAATATACCTGCTCCTGCCTTCCCATAGGCATCTTGTTTTCATGGTAACTGGGACATCAAGGTGACAAAATCATAGAATCCCTAATGTGTGGAAGCAGGCCATTCAACCCATTGAGTCTACAATGACCCTTTGAAGAGCATCCCACCCTGAGCTACCCTCCTACCCTATCCTTGCATTTCCCATGGCTAATCCTTCTCGCACCCAGAGGAAACCCACACAGACTCGGGGAGATGTGCAAACTCTACACAGACAGTTACCCAAGACTGGAATCGAAGCCGGGTCCCTGGGACTAGAAGGCCACAATGCTGACCACTGAGAACCGCACTAGCCTAAGTGAGTCTTGTAGTGACATGGTCAAGATTAGAGTGGTGCTGGAAATGCACAGCAGGTCAGGCAGCATCCAAGGAGCAGGAAAATCAACGTTTCGGGCAGAAGCCCTTTATCAGGAATGAGGCTGGAAGCCTTGGAGGTGGAGAGAGTGCAACTCTCCCGCAGTGACAGTGCAGTAATCCCACAGTATCAGGGCAGTGCTCCCTCAATATCTCACTCGGTGTTTCAGTGACTTTCCCAAATCTTTGGGGAGCTGCTTCTAGGTTCATTGCTGTGTATGGTTGCCAAAATACACAGGACTACTTGCTGCAGCTGCAGACTAACTTTTATAGCATTCTTGTACTAGGACCTCTGAGTTCTACAATCTCTCACCATTTAAATAAGGTGCTGTTTCCTTCATCCTTACAGCCAAAGTGGACAAGTTCAAAATATCTGCCAATGTTTTGGCAATTCATTTAATCTGTCTGAAACCCTTTAGAGACTCTTTACTTCCTCTTGACAATTTATTCTTTCAAAGAGTAGAGATAAAATGTGTTTTTTTCTGGTTAACAGGCTGTAACTAACGAAGTGTCAGAAGCATTAGTGCTCAGTTCTCAACTATTCAATTTGACATGGAATCCATCGAACCGCAGAGGTGTACAGTGTGGAAACAGATCCTTCGGAACACCTCATCCACGGTGACCAGATATCCTAAATTAATCTAGTCCCATTTGCCAGCACCTGGCCCATATCCCTCTATTTGTGTTCCCATCAGGATGCCTTTTAAATGCTGTAATTGTACCAGCCTCCACCACTTCCTCTGGCAGCATCCTCTGTGAAAAAGTTGCTCCGTTGGGGTCCCTTTTAAATCTTTCCTCTCTCCTGGTGCCATCAGGAAATTTAGTTACGTACATTTGGAATACTGCGTTCAATTCTGGTCTCCCTCCTCTAGGAAAGATGTTGTGAAATTTGAAAGGGTTCAGAAAAGATTTACAAGGATGTTGGAGGGTTTGAACTACAGGGAGAGGCTGAATAAGCTGAGGCTGCTTTCTCTGGAGTGTCAGAGGCTGCGGGGTGACCATAGAGATGTTTATAAAATCATGAGGGGCATGGATAGAGTGCATAGTCCAGGTCTTTTCCCTAGGGTAGTGGAGTTCAAAACCAGAGGTCGTAGGTTTAGGTTGAGAGAGGAAAAATTTAAAAGGGACCTAAGGGGCAACTTTTTAACATAGAGGGTGGTACGTGTGTGGAATGAGCTGTCAGAGGGAGTGATGGAGGCTGGTACAATTACAACATTTAAAAGGCATCCTGATGGGAACATGAATAGGAAGGGTTTAGAGAGATATGGGCCAAGTGCTGGCAAATGGGACTAGATTAATTTGAAATATCTGGTCACCATGGATGAGGTGTTCCGAAGGATCTGTTTCCATACTGTACACCTCTGCGGTTCGATGGATTCCATGTCAAATTGAATAGTTGAGAACTGAGCACTAATGCTTCTGACACTTCATTAGTTACAGCCTGTTAACCAGAAAAAAACACATTTTATCTCTACTCTTTGAAAGAATAAATTGTCAAGAGGAAGTAAAGAGTCTCTAAAGGGTTTCAGACAGATTAAATGAATTGCCAAAACATTGGCAGATATTTTGAACTTGTCCACTTTGGCTGTAAGGATGAAGAAAACAGCACCTTATTTAAATGGTGAGAGATTGTAGAACTCAGAGGTCCTAGTACAAGAATGCTATAAAAGTTAGTCTGCAGCTGCAGCAAGTGATTAAGAAAGTGAATGGAACGTTGCAGTTTATTGCAAAGGGAATGGAATTTCAGTGCAGAGGAATTTTACAACAACTCTGTAGGAGAGTTCTCTGGAACAGCATAGTGTGCAGCTTTGGTTTCCTTATTTGGTAAAAAGGATAAAATGGTATCAGAAACAGTTCAGAAACAATTTGCTTGACTCATTCCCAGGATTAGCATATCACACAGTAAACTCATATGAACATATTTACTCATGTGGGAGACAGTGAGCACTGCAGATGCTGGAGATCAGAGTTAAGAGTGTGGTTCTGGAAAAGCACAGCAGGTCAGGCAGCATCGAAGGAGCAGGAAAATCACGTTTCAGGCCGGAGCTTTTCATCAGGAATTCAGCAGCCCAGTGGGTGAAACCCCAATCCTAACCTCCAGACTTCACTGTTAGAGCTCTCTCCAGAGTGGTGTCCCGCATTCCACCCTCCATGAACTGGAACTCATTCAAACTCTGATGCCCCTGCCATAACACACATCTTTTTATATTATTCACTCATGGGATATCGCTGGCTGGCTCTTGAACCACTACAGTCCATGTGCTGTAGAAAAACCCACAATGTCCCTTAGGGAGGGAATTCCTCCGACAATGAAGGAACAGTGACGCATTTCCAAGTCGGGATGGTGAGTGGTTTGCAGGGTAATGCATTTGCATTCACCGCTCAGCCCGTGATCAATCAAAACATTGACCTCCAGCCAAAGCAATGTTTCAATTTGAAAACTCACTTCCTCGTTTTCAAATCTCTCCCTCACCATGCCCATCCTGATCTCTGCAACCTCCTCCATCCCCACAACCTTCCAAGCTCTCCACACATATCCAGGTCTGGCCTCGTGGACATATCCGGTTTTAATCACACCACCGACAGTGGTCACACCTTCGGACAAAGTTTGAAAAAAATACCCTCCCTAAGCCTCTCCACCTCTCCTGCTTTCTGAAGACATCCCATAACACCAGGCTCTTTGATCAAGTTTTTTGCCAATGTGCTCTAGAATCTCCGCATGTATCTCAGTGACAGACCTTCATTGGCAGCACTCCTGCGTAGAACATAGGGCTGTTTTTAAAATGTTGATCCCAGGACTAATATCAATTTGGGTTGTTGTTCCAGTTGAGGGACAAATGAACAGAAACTGAGTAAAGAGATTGTGTTTTCTTGTGTTTTCATCAGCTGACAGAGTCCATGAGAAAGAGGGTGCTCTGCTTTCTAAAGTAATGTTTTTGTCAAAGCTTCCTCTGACTGGCCAATGGCCAGAAACAGTAGGCACAGCACCACAGCAAATTCCCATACCTGCAGCTCTGAAAATCGCAGAGGACAACTTTCCCAAAACCACTAACGTTCAACAAAAAAATGCTTTTCTAAAGTCCCTTCCCCATCTTCAAAATGAATTGGGCTCCCAGCAACATTTCTGCCGCAGTGCAATTTGCGCACCGAAAGCACACACCTCATCTTTATTGACACAAGACATCGCAGCAGATTATCACAGTTACTGCTTCATTTGATGGATACTGTCACTGCAGCACTCCCTCAGCACTGGCCCTCTGACAGTGCGGCATTCCCTCAGTACTGACCCTCCGACAGTGCGGCATTCCCTCAGTACTGACCCTTCGACAGTGCGGCACTCCCTCAGTACTGACCCTCCAACAGTGCGGAGTAGTTTCAACACAGGCATAGCTGGAGTTGGCCAGATTGTGAAGATGAGGAAACTCCATGTAGAGTCAGGGGGATTGTGTGAAAATATCAGTCAAACGTTTGCAGCTAATCTGCCACGACTGTGACACTGAGCTTTCATTCAGGAGAGCAGTTTCTGATTGTGACAATGCATTTATTTGAGAAGTGCTGGCAATACGATCCTGGCATCACCCACGGTGTTAATCTGACACCAGGACTCAGTTGTTCCAAAGGTCTTTGCATTTCTGCAGGAGCCGGCAGCCAACAGGGAGTTGGATGCCTGCCTGGAACCTCTTTCTGATTATTGCAAAAAGCAGGAACGGGTATCACTTTTCTCTCCGTGTACCTGTTTTGGACTAAAACCCATGCTGACGGTACCAACTCACTGCTCAGAGCAGATGAAGCAAGCCACATGTACCTGAGCTGGTAACCCTGAAACAGCGACTCCTCTGCCCCTCAGTTGCTGACTGACCTGCTGTGCTTTTCCAGTGCCACACTGTTCGACCCAAAAGTAACCAGTTCATGCAGTGACCTGTACTCCATTGAGGCCATATTTAGCCTCAGATTGTGCGATGGAAGGCTGTATCTGATATGTCCATCATCATGTTGCTTTTCATTCATAGAATAATGCATCACTGTCTGGACCAGCATTTATTGCCCATCCCTAATTACCCAGGGGGCAGTTAAGAGTCATAGAGTCATAGGATGTACAGCACGGAAACAGACCCGTCGGTCCAACCCGTCCATGTCAACCAGATATCCCAACCCAATCTAGTCCCACCTGCCAGCACCTGGCCCATATCCCTCCAACCCTTCCTATTCATATACCCATCCAGATGTCTTTTAAATGCTGTAACTGTATCAGCCTCCACCACTTCCTCTGGCAGCTCATTCCATACACGCACCACCCTCTGAGTGAAAAAGTTGCCCCTTAGGTCTCTTTTATATCTTTCCCCTCTCACCCTAAACCTAAGCCTTCTAGTTCTGGACTCCCCCACCCCAGGGAAAAGACTTTGTCTATTTATCTTATCCATGCCCCTCATGATTTTATAAACCTCGGTAAGGTCACCCCTCAGCCTCCAACACTCCGGGGAAAACAGCCCCAGCCTGTTCAGTCTCTCCCATAAGTCAACCACATTGCTGTGAGTCTGGAGTCACACATAGGTCACACTAGGTAAAGATGGCAGCTTCCTTCCCTAAAGTAGATGAGTGAACTAGATGGGTTTGTCTGACAGTAGATGATGGTTTCACACTCATTGTTAGATTCGTAACTCCCGGTTTTTTATTTAAGTCAAATTCCATCATCTGTCAAGACGGGAATCAAACCAGGGTCTCCAGACCATGACCTGGGTCTCTAGGTTTACTATTTCTGGGCTATCACTTCCCCTGCACCTTCTCCACCCCACTTGGGAAAGAATTACTCTCTTTCCACCTCCAGGTGGATGACTGAATGAAATAAACCTCCTCCTCCATCTCACATATCAAACTTCCCCTCTGTCTTTCCATCCATTGCCAGGACCCAGGTTGGTTGCCCTGAGTGCCGTTAAGCTAATTGACTTGCTCAAGGTCATTTCAGAGGGCAGTTCCGAGCGAATCGCACTCTCAGAATCACAGAATTGTTACCAGAGTAGGAGGAGGCTATTCGGCCCATTGTTAATTTAACTTCATTACCTGATGCTCCTCTCCTGTTTCTCTCCCTTACCCTTGCACACTCATTTATCCAAATAATTATCCAGTGCTGTCTTAGTTGTCTCGATTGAACCATCCTCCACCACATTTCCTGGCTGTGGATTTGAGACCAGAACCACTCACTGGGTGTGAAAGTTTTTCCCACCTCACCCCTGCTTCCTTCACACATCACTGTTAATCACTAGAGGGGCTGGAGGAGGTGACCCAGATAGGGAGGGGGTGTAGGGGCTGAAGGGTGTGACAGAGATAGGGAGGGGGTGTAGGGGCTGAAGGGTGTGACAGAGATAGGGAGGGGGTGTAGGGGCTGGAGGAGGTGACCGAGATAGGGAGGGGGTGTAGGGGCTGAAGGGTGTGACAGAGATAGGGAGGGGGTGTAGGGGCTGAAGGGTGTGACAGAGATAGGGAGGGGGTGTAGGGGCTGAAGGGTGTGACAGAGATAGGGAGGGGGTGTAGGGGCTGAAGGGTGTGACAGAGATAGGGAGGGGGTGTAGGGGCTGAAGGGTGTGACAGAGATAGGGAGGGGGTGTAGGGGCTGAAGGGTGTGACAGAGATAGGGAGGGGGTGTAGGGGCTGAAGGGTGTGACAGAGATAGGGAGGGGGTGTAGGGGCTGAAGGGTGTGACAGAGATAGGGAGGGGGTGTAGGGGCTGGAGGAGGTGACCGAGATAGGGAGGGGGTGTAGG
>NC_057727.1:3077798-3084732 GCF_004010195.1 Chiloscyllium plagiosum
GAGGGGGGTGTGTGTGTGTGACTGTGTGTGTGCGTGTGTGTGTGTGTATGTGTGTGTGTCTATGTGCGTGTGTGTCTAAGGGGGAAGGGGATGAGTTTTAATTACTAGTGTTATATGCTGATAATGTATCATAGTTTAGCTGTAGCTAGAGTCCACTTACTTGTAATAAATAATGATTCTTGTAAAGTACAGAAACCTGGTCCATGCTTGCTGTTATCCTGGGTCTGACAATCGGGTAAGTGGGGTATTTTGTGTACTTTGCACAATCTTTAACCTTTGCCATGGCCCCAGGAATAGTGGTACTTGATTCTCAGCACCATATCCCAGGGAGGCACGACAGATGTCACTTCACTCAAACAATCGAAACCGATCCAACACCCACTCTCTCTCTCTTTTATCCTGTCAATCCATCTCTCATTCTCTCTCTTTCTGACCCTGTCAATCCCTCTCTCTCACTCTCTTACACATTCTCTCTCTCTCTCTCTCTCTCTCTCTCATTCTGCCAATCCCTCTGTCCATCTCGTGCATTCTCTCTCTCTCAGATCCTCTTGTCTTCTTTGCAACAGAGGAGGATGAAGGGAAATTTGATTGAGGAATCCAGACAGAGTGGATGAGAAGGACCCATTTTCTTGGAGACATCATCAACTAGGACATGCAAAGGTTTAAAGTAATGGGCAATTTAGCATGGCCAATCCAACCTGACCTGCACATCTTTGAATCATGGGAGGAAACCGGAGCACCCAGAGGAAACTCACGCAGACACGGGGAGAATGTGCAAACTCCACACAGACAGTCACCAGAGGCCGGAATCGAACCTGGGTCCCTGGCACAGTGCTAACCACTGTGCCACCCATTGCAATGTAGTGAAATTAAAATATTTAATTATCCCTGAAATTGCCTAATTGTTCCTGACCAGACTCTACAATAAAATCAGACCAGTTTACAGCTTAATCAGAAATGAACAATTTATTTTTAATATTGTAACTTTGACAAAGCAAAGCTAAACGATAAGGTAATCTAGTTAATGTCTATGATTTAAACTCAATCTTGTTTGAACATGACCCTCACTTACACAAGTAGGCATGATGTCAGGGTGCCAGTGTTGGACTGGGGTGGGAAAAGTCAAAAATCACATACTAGGTTCAGTCCAATGGGTTTATTTGAAAACACAAGCTTTTGGAGCAGACAGACAGACAGAGTTAAGGGTTAAGTTAAAAAGATAAAAGAGTTGTAATTGGCGAGTTCACCTAAGCAGTTTCCAATGATGGTTGTTAAACCCTCATGCAATCCTTGAATAATGAATTGTTCACAGGCACATGTATACCTTGCAGGAATTCCAAAGTAATTAGTCAATGCACACTGCTGGTGACTTTTACTTATAATTTTGCTTTACACTTGGAGTTCTTTTCTCAAAACTTTCAATAATTCAATAATTGGCAGTTAACTAGAGCGAAACCAAAGTTCCATCCAGCAACTTTCACAATGATATTGCCTTATGCCCAAAAGCCAATCCAATCTATTTTAATGTTTGGTTTCTCTTTCTGTTTTTTCAACACTCGCTTTGTTTGACTGGGTGGCACTGGCCTCCCTTTGATTTACCCTTTTAACATCCAAGCAGCTGCCAGTGCTCGGGTACTCAAACAACAATAATCAACCTGCAAATACCTTTCCAGGCCAGTTCCCATCAACAATTAGCAGTTTGTTTGTTCTTTCCTATTTTAGGAGAACAAGCTGCTGCTCTTGCTGCTCAAAGTCCAAAGTTCTCCTCTCAACTTCAGCCCACAGTTCCAAATCAAAATGAAAAACGTTAAGAAAACCATTGTTGGTCCCAATGTCAGTCCAAGGATACGATCAGGTTTGAGGAGAAATTGTTTCATTCAGATGGTGCTGGGGGCCTGGAACTCAATGTCTGAGCAGGAGAGACAGAAACGCTCCTCATGTTGGAAAAGCCAAGTTTGGATATACACTTGTAATGCCAAAACCTACAGAGAAAAGATTTACAAGGATGTTACTGAGACTGGGCGGTGTGAATTATAAGGGGAGGTTGAAACTTTTTTCCCTGGAGCATTGAAGACTGAGGGGTGACCTGATAGTGGTTTATAAAATTGTGAGGGGCACAGATAAGGTGAATACTCAAGGTCTTTTCCCTGGGAAAGGGGAGTCCAAAACCAGAAGCAGTTGGTTTAAGATGAGAGGGGTGAGATTTAAAAGGGACCTAAGGGGCAACTTTTTCACACAGAGGGTGGTGCAGTAATGGAACCAGCTGCCAGAGGAAATGTGGAGGCTGGTACAATTACAACATTTAAAAGGCATCTGGATGGGCATGTGAATAGGAAGGGTTTAGAGGGACATGGGCCAAATGCATCTAGTTGGGAAACCTGGTCAGCATAGATGAGTTAGGCTGAAGGGTTTGTTTCTATGCTGTATGACTCTATAGCTACAGACCAGGAGCTCGAAAGTGGGATTAGGCTGGTTTACCTAGAACAGATGTAATGAACTAACCAGGTAAAGGTAACAGATTTCCCTTCTCTAAAGGGCATTCATGAACCAAATGAGTTTTTATTCTTACTATTCAAGCTGCTCTTTCTTGAAATTGTATTTTACCATTTGTTATGAGTGGGATTTGAATTCCTGCCCTCAGAACATAGAGCTCGTGTTTTCTAGTCATAAAGTCATTGAGTCATAGAGATGTACAGCACGGAAACACACCCTTCGGTCCAACCTGTCCATGCTGACCAGATATCCCAACCTAATCTAGTCCCATTTGCCAGCACCCAGCCCATATCCCTCCAAACCCTTCCTATTCATATACCCATCCAGGTGCCTTTTAAATGTTGCAATTGTACCAGCCTCCACCATTCCTCTAACACCAATGATTTCACTACACCACAGATTCCCCCCATGCTTATTCTGGGCTAACAATGCACAGATTGGATATTCAACCTTCACTTTCTCTTATTCAACCCTACTGTTCAGGGTTGATTTTAATAAATCTTGTTTGATGACCAACAAGTAACAATGAAAGCTATTTGACAAAAACAAAATTACTAGCTCACTGTTATCCTTCGGGAAAAGGAATCCCCCAAACCTAGCCAGTCTGGCCTACATGTGACTGCAGTCTCACACAATGTGACTGATTACATATGTCCTCAAGGCAACCCGGTATAACTGAAGTAAACAAGAGAGACATACAGCACAGGAACAAACCCTATGGGCCTCCAAGCCTGTGCCAATCATCACACCCTAACTAAACTAAAAAAGAAATCGTCTGCCCTTATTCAGTCCATATCCCTCTATTCCCTCCCTATTCATGTCACCAGCCAGATGCCTCTTAAATGTCTCCAATGTGCCTGCTCCCACCACGTCTTCTGGCACTGCCTTCCAGTTTCCTACCAGTCTCTGTGAGAAAAACTTGCCTCGCATATCTCCCTTAAACTTTCTCCCTCTCACCTTGAACCTGTACTCCCTTGTAATTGACACTTTAACTCTGGGAAAAAGCCTCTGACTAGCCACCCTACCTATGCCTCTCATAATTTTGTAGACCTCTTTCAGGTCTCCTTTCAACCTCCGTCTTTCCGGTGAAAATAATGCTAGTGTTTAAAATCTTTCCTCATAAACAATTCCCCTGAGACCAGGCAACATCCTGGTGCACCTTTTCTGCCCTCTCACCAAAGCTTCCAATGTCCTTCTGGTAGTGTGGCGACCAAAACTGCACACAATACTCCAAATGCAGCATAACACGGGGTTTATATAGCTGCAAAATGGTTTGCCAACTCCTGTACTCCACACCCCAGCCAATAAAGGCAAACACACCATTTGCCTTCTTCATCACCTGCATTCCCACTTTGAGGGAACTGTGGACCTGCACACCCAGATCTGTCTATATATTAATGTTCCTCAGGGTTCTGACATTTACAATATCATTCACAGCCAAATTTGATCCTCCAAAATGCATCACCTCGCACTTGTCTGGATTAATCTCTGTCTGCTATTTCTTTGGCCAAGTTGCCAATCGATCTATATCCTGTCATATCCTTTCACAATCGTCAGCACTAACAGTGACTCCACCAATTAGATTAGATTAGATTAGATTACTTACAGTGTGGAAACAGGCCCTTCGGCCCAACAAGTCCACACCGACCCGCCGAAGCGCAACCCACCCATACCCCTACATTTACCCCTTACCTAACACTACGGAGAATTTAGCATGGCCAATTCTCCTGACCTGCACATCTTTGGACTGTAGGAGGAAACCGGAGCACCCAGAGGAAACCCACGCAGACACAGGGAGAACGTGCAAACTCCACACAGACAGTCACCTGAGACGGGAATTGTACCCGGGTCTCTGGCACTGTGAGGCAACAGTGCTAACCACTGTGCCACCGTGCCGCCCACCGTGCCGCCCTGTCATCCTACTAATTCCTGAAAACTGACTAGTTAGACCACCCACATTTTACTCCGGATCATTTATAAGTATTACAAATAACAGAGGACCTAAGACCGATCCCTGTGGAACACTACTAGTTACTAACTCCATTCTGGTAAACACCCTTCCACTGCTACCCTCTGTTTTCTATGACCAAGCCGGTTTTCTATCCATCTAGCCAACCCACCGCAAATCTCAGGTGATTTTTGTCTTTGTGACATGGCCTTATCTTCCTTGATCCAGGAACAAATATATGATCTGCAACAGATGTAGTTCAGAATATTGAAGATGTGAGCTATGAATCAAGAAACAGAAAAGTTAAAGAACATATAATTTCTCAAAAGTGGAAAGTCAGAATATTGGACAGAAATATTAAAAGCAGCAAAGAAAAACTAAAAAATAAAGGAGTGAAAAATTAAACTCTGAGTGAAAGCTGGTGAGAAATATAAATGGTGTGGAGGTGTTGGTGTTGGACTGGGGTCGACAAAGTCAGAAGTCACATAATGCCAAGTTATAGTCCAACAAGTTTATTTGAAATCATAAGTTTTCAGAGTGATCTCCATCTGACGAAGAGGCAGTGCTCCAAAAGCTTATGATTTCAAATATCTGGGTGTGATGTGACTTCTAGCATAGAAATATAAAATCAGATAGTAAGTGTTCCTATTGATTTTTTAAAAAAAGATTTAACAAAGTGAGAAACAAAAAAAAGAGTCTTGGTCATTTTAATAATGAAAAATTAGAAGATGACAGATTAATTGAACGGGTAATGTGTTGGTCTTCTCTATAAACTGTTCAAGTCTTTCATTCCTGATTGAGGCAAAGTATTAGAGCTTTAAAAGTAATTTAGGGTGACTTGAAACATTTTCTGTAAGTCCATGCATTTCCCCATGTCCTCATAATGTAACACTTAAACTTCACAGCAATAATTTGCATTTATATAGCACCTATAATGTGGCTAAAATTTCTCAAGGTCCTTCATAGAAGTGACTATCAGGCAAACTTGAACCAATTAGGATAAATCAAGATGGGAGTTTGATCAAAGGGGTAGGCTGCAATGAGGATATTCAATGAGGAGCGGAAAGAAGAGAGAGAGGGGATACCAGCAGATTAAGACATGGTCGCCAACAGTGTAGCAATTAAAATCAGAGATGCTCATGAGGCCAGAATTGAAGCAGCATGGAGAGAGTTGTTGGGCTGGAGGAGGAGGTTAGGGATCAGGCAAATTCCATTGATGCAATGGCAAGAAAGAACTAATGGGATCGCACTGTTTCAGTTAGAAGCTTTGACATACAGCACTGTGAGCAACTATCAAAGATCCATAACACACGGCTGAGGTGTGACACATATTTACACAAGTCATAGAACAGACATATTGTAAAGTCTAATTGGGCAGAGCACTGCAGGTGAATTCAGATGCTATTTAAGGACGTGACCTTGACTTGAGGGCTCCTGGCATCAGTGAATGAGCAAGGAGCTCAATAATAGGTTTGCAGCTGAGAATATATGAGAACATAAGGAATAGGAGCAGGAGTCAGCCATCTGATCCTTGAAGCCTTCTCCACCATTCAGTGATGATTTACAAGCTGCTGAGAGGCATAGACAGAGTGGATAGCCAGAGACCTTCTCCCAGAGCGGAAATGGCTATCACGAGGGGCCATAATTTTAAGGTGATTGGATGAAGGCTTAGGGGAGATGCCAGAGGTAGGTCCTTTACACAGAGAGTGGTGGGTGCATGGAATGCACTGCTGGCAGTGATAGTAGAGTCAGATATATTAGGGACATTTAAGCAACTCTTGGATAGGCACATGGATGATAGTACAGTGAAGGATACATAGGTTAGTTTGGTCTACATATAGTACATATTAGGTGTGTTAGGTTTTATTGGTACAGGGATTGAGTTCCGGAGCCGTATTGTCATGCTGCAACTATACAAAATGCTTGTGCGGCCACACTTGGAAGATTGTGTACAGTTCTGGTCGCCCCATTACAGGAAGGATGTGGAAGCATTGGAAAAGGTGCAGAGGAGATTTACCAGGATGTTGCCTGTCCTGGGGCGAAGATCTTATAAAGAAAGGCTGAGGGACTTGGGTCTGTTCTCATTGGAGAGAAGAAGGTTAAAAGGGAATTTAATCGAGACATACAAGACGACCAGAGGATTAGATAGCGTGGACAGTGGAGCCGTTTTCCTAGGATGATGACATCAGCTTGTATGAGGGGGCATAGATACAATTTGAGGGGTGATAGATTTAAGACAGATGTCAGAGGCAGGTTCTTTACTCAGATAGTGGTAAGGGCGTGGAATGCCCTGCCTGCTAATGTAGTTACTTGTTGTGGTTCTGCTCGCCGAGCTGGGAATTTGTGTTGCAGACGTTTCGTCCCCTGTCTAAGTGACATCCTCAGTGCTTGGGAGCCTCCTGTGAAGCGCTTCTGTGATCTTTCCTCCGGCATTTATAGTGGTCTGTCCCTGCTGCTTCCGGTTGTCAGTTCCAGCTGTCCGCTGCAGTGGTC
>NC_057727.1:3085373-3086746 GCF_004010195.1 Chiloscyllium plagiosum
TTTCGTGGCTAGTTGGTGTTCATGAATTTGGATCGTTAGCTGTCTTCCTGTTTGTCCTATGTGGTGTTTTGTGCAGTCCTTGCATGGGATTTTGTACACTACATTAGTTTTGCTCATGCTGGGTATCGGGTCCTTCGTTCTGGTGAGTTGTTGTCTGAGAGTGGCTGTTGGTTTGTGTGCTGTTATGAGTCCTAGTGGTCGCAGTAGTCTGGCTGTCAGTTCGGAAATGCTCTTGATGTATGGTAATGTGGCTAGTCCTTTGGGTTAACTCAGCCGCATTAGGGAGATTTAAACAATCCTTGGATAAGCACATGGATGATGTTGGGATAGTGTATGGGGACAAGCTGAGAATAGTTCACAGGTCGGCGCAACATCAAGGGCTGAGGGCCTGTTCTGCGCTGTATTGTTCTATGTTCTATATTCTGTGATCTTAGAGGAGGATAAAAGGGCGGCACGACTTCAAGGGCCGAAGGGCCTGTAGTGTGCTGTACTGTTCCATGTTCCATGTCCAACAATAATGGAGTTTGAGCACTTTAGGAAAGGCTGTGAATGTCGAGTTCATGGGGAAGTGGTTCACAGCTGTCCTGTGAGGTGCTGGTTTTGCCACAGCCTCTCATGGACATTAAATTCGAATTCCTCGTCTTTACATCCCTCAGCCAAACCAACCAGCCCTTTGCCACAATCTCCTCCAGTGCAGACATGATGGGCCCAATGGCCTCCTTCACACTTAACAAATCAATAATTCCAGTCTGGATTCATCACATGCCTCCTCAAACTATCTAGCCATTGTATATTCCCATAGCCCTCTCCAGCCTCTCTATCCCACTCACCCCCACAACCACTGGGAAACACTTCACATTCTTTCCACATATTTCACACTCTCAGGAAATCCCCAGACATTGAATATGTTTTGAATGGTGGTCATTATTGCCACAAGATCAATAATCAGATAATGCACTCTTAAATGCAATTGGCTGAGGGATGAATATTGGCCCAGGGCTACTTCCCTGCTTATCTGGCATCCTGCAACCTTAGCAAATCCCAATGAACTTAGCTTGGTGTCATCAAACCAAAATACCATAGACGCTGGAGCTCTGTGATCAAAACAAAAAAAGACTGGAAGACCTCAGATCCTTCCATATCCGCCACAAATTCACCTGCACCTCCACACACATCATTTACTGCATCCACTGCACCCGATGTGGCCTCCTATACATTGGGGAGACAGGCCGCCTACTTGCGGAATGTTTCAGAGAACACCTCTGGGACACCCGGACCAACCAACCCAACCACCCCGTGGCTCAACACTTCAACTCCCCCTCCCACTCCACCAAGGACATGCAGGTCTTTTGGACTCGTCCATCGCAGACCAT
>NC_057727.1:3086800-3115649 GCF_004010195.1 Chiloscyllium plagiosum
ATTTCCAATGCCCCTCCCCCAAGTCCCTCCTCCCTACCTTTTGTCTTAGCCTGCTGGACACACTTTCCTCATTCCTGAAGAAGGGCTCATGCCTGAAATGTTGTTTCTCCTGCTCCTTGGATGCTGCCTGACCTGCTGCACTTTTCCAGCAACACATTTTCAGCTCTGATCTCCAGCATCTGCAGTCCTCACTTTCTCCTAGACCTCAGATGTCAGGCAGCATCAGTGAAGAGAAACAAAGTTAATGTTTCAGATAAAATAGAATCATTGAATCCCTATAGTGTGAAACATGCCATTTGTCCCATTGAGTTCACATAGACCCTTGAAAGAACATTCCACCCAGACACACCCCATTCCTGTAACCCCACATTTCTTTTGGCTAACCCACCTAGCTTTCACATCCCTGGACATTGAGCAATTTAGCATTGCCAATCCAGCTAACCTGCACATCTTTGCACACTGAAAGACCAATGGTCTTCCATCACAACGGAAGAGAAATAGAGATTTGAGAGTTTTCAAGCCACTGGAAAGGGGTGCAGGAGGAACAAAGGAGAAGGACTGTGATAAGGTGGAGGCTGGGGAGAGATTAAATACCAAAACATTTCATGAAGCACCAGCCAAAGAATGGGATGATGGATATAGTGATAAAACAAAGCTTGTGTTCAAATGAGGCATGAACTGTCACATAAAATATCATTTAAACGCAACATAGAGGGATAAAGAAACAAGATGAAGATCAACTTACAAAGCAACAGCGTAGAAAAAGGGGAATAAACGAAAGGTGAAAGTAGGGTCTAAGGTTGTCAAACTTAGCGTGGAGTCCATGGCAACAATGTGGAGAATTAAAATATCAAATAACTGGATGCTCGGAGTCATACTTGTGGACAGAAATGAAGATGTTCTCCAAAGCACACAATCTGCATTTATTTTCCACATTTACATGATACCACATTGTAATCAATGAATAAAATATATTACATTGACAGAGGTATAAGTTTCACCTTTAAGGAGTGTTTGGGGTGTTGGACATTGGGAAGAGGAAAGGTACAAGGAGAGGTCTAACAGAGAGTCCTAGAGTCATACAGCATGGAAACAGACCTTTTGGTCCAACCAGTCCATGCCACCCATAATCCCAGACTAAACTAGTCCCACCTGCCTGATCCTGGCCCATACCCTTCCCAACATATCTTATTCATGTCCCTATCCAAATATCTTTTAAATGTTGTAACTGTCCCCACATCCACCGCTTTCTCTGGAAGTTCATTCCACACACGAACCACTCTCTGCGTGAAAAAAGTTGCCCGTCATGTCTTTTTGAGTTTTTCTCCTCTCACCTTAAAAATAAGTCCACTTGTCTTGAAATCCCCCACCCCAGGGGAAAGACACTTGCCATTCACCTTATCTGTACCCTCATTATTTTATAAACCTCTATAAGGTCATCCCTCAGTTTCCTACACTCCAGTGAAAACAGTCCCAGCCTGTCCAGCCTCCCCGTATAACTCAAACCCTCCATTTCTGGCAACATCCTGGTAAATCTTTTCTGAACCCTCTCCAGTTTAATAATATCCTTCCTATAACAGAGCAGCCAGAACTACATACAGTACTCTAGAAGAGGCTGCACCAAGGTCCTGCATGTGACATCCCAACTCCTATACTCAAAGGTCTGAGCAATAAAGGCAAGTGTGCTCAGCGCCTTCTTAACCACCCTGTCTGCTGCGGCACAAACGTATGTATTTGAAACCCTAGGTCTCTCTGTTCTACAATACTACCCAAGGCCTTACTTTTAATTGTATAAGTCCTGCCCTTGTTTGTTTGACCAAAATGCAATACCTCACATTTATCCAAATTAAACTCCATCTGCCACTCCTGGGTAAGAGGAGTTGGAGCTGACTGAGGACTGATCTAGGGTCTTGCGGAGGGACTGGTCTCTGGGAATGCTGAAGGTGGGGTGCAAGGGAAGATGAGGTAAGGAGTGGCATTATACTGGAGATGGTGGAAATAGTGGAGGATGGTTTGTTGAATACAGAGGCTGGTGAGAGTGGAAGGTGGTGGGGCAAGGAGAACAGGTGAGGTACATGAAATGGATTGGACATGTCGGAGACCCCTGGTGCCAATCCATTTCGCACATTATTGCTAACTCAGGATGATCCAGGAAACTGGATGGTTTGAAGAGATCAATGAGTGATGAATAGTTTGGATAGTTTTACCTTGTGACACGTTTTAAATTATCAGTAACCACAAACACAAGTTGAGAAAGTAAGTACAGCCTTTTTAATCATTGATGTGTTTTACAGTAAATAATGTAAGTCAACCTTGCAAAGTGATGAATGAACTCAGATCCCAGGCGGGGACTGAGTGGATGGGACTGAATGTGCTGGCTTTATACTGGCACTGTCTGAATTTCACAGTGACTCAATCTCTGTGTAAGAGCAGACTACTGGGTCTGGAACTAAGACTGGGACAGCAGTTGCCAACATTCCCAGATCAACCTGGAACCTCCAGGACTTCAGGATCAATTTCCAGGAGATTGCTGTGTGCAACCCTGGCCATAAATCATGGGGACCTCAAAGGGGAACGTTGTTTTCTTCTCCTGAAACAATTCTCTTTAGGAGATGTAAAGATATTGAAAATGGGTAACAAGGTGGTTTGACCGATAATTAAGCATCATCCAATTGGGTAATGAGTGTCTGCTTTCTGATTGGTCTAGGAAGGCAATGTGTTACAAGGATGGCTGACCAATGGCTGCAGCATGTGGGGTAAGTCACATGATGAAACTTCCAGGAATAGATTAAATCACAGTTGGCAACTCAAGACTGGCCCAGCTTCCATTTCTGTAGGGCTAATACCCACAATGCTGCACTTTAATGCTTGGTTTCATGTTCTTAGTGGCAAAGAAACCAATGACTGCTGAAAGGCGTGTGGCCATCAAACCTGGATTAGGTTTTAAGCCAAGACCTGAGCCCAAGGCTGAGTCTACACTGTATCTGACATTTGTTAGTTTCTCCATAAGCTACTGTACAGAACAGAACTGCTTTGGTGACTATGCATGTATATAAAGACATTTTTATGAGTAAAGTATATTTTAGAAATGAAAAAAACATGATCTATGACAGATCAACATTCCTCTATGGTACAAAAAGCCAACAGATAAAGTGAATCAATCATGGCAATCAAATAAAGTTAAATATTGCAGTAACAATGAAAGCTATGTAACATACAGATGATATTTTAAGATTTGCATTTTTAAATCGAGGTAAATGGATATGGGAGAGTTTAGTGAGGGGAACTTATTTTCAATAATGCCTTCTTGCCTTCCCACCTAATTTTGTGTCATCTGTAAACCTGGCAACAGTGCATTCACTCTCCTCATCCAAGTCATTAATATCTATTGTAAGTTATTGTGGCCCCAGCACAGAAACCTAATTACTGGTTGCAATTCTGAAAATGCCCCTTTATCTCAACTCTCTACCTTCTATCATTGAGGTAATCCTCTATTTATGCTAATTACTACCTCCAACACCATGGGCTCTTATCTTACTAAGTAACTTTCTGTGTGGTACCTTATCAAATGCCTGCTGAAAATCCAAATAGGTAATACATCTACTAGGTTCCCCTTTATCTGTCCTGCTTGTTACCTCCACAAAGAATTCTAATAAATTTGTCAGACATTGTTTCCCCTGCATGAAGCCATGCTGACTCTGCTTGATCATATTGTGTGTTTTGAAATGCTCTGCCACAACATCTTTGTAGGACATGCTGGTATTTTCCCAATAACTGATGCCGAGCTGACTGGTCTATATTTACCTTTATAAATAAGGAAGAACACATTTGGGCAGAAGCTTGGTCAGAGAGCTAAGCTTTAGGAGCATCTGAAAGGAGAAAAGTGGCAGAGGTTCTGGGGAAATTATTCCAGAGCTGGACATTGGTAGCTGAAGGTGCAGCCTCTGATGAGGGCACAGCAGTCGATATTGTTTACTTGAACTTTAGTAAAGCCTTTTTGACAAGGATCCATATGGCAAAGTAACCAGTAAAGTTAGATCACATGGGATTCAGGGTGAGCTTGCCAATCGGATATAAAGTTGGCTTAATAACGGGAGACAGAGAGTGATTGTCAAGGGTTGTTTATGGACTGGAGGCCTGTGACTGGCGGCATTTCACAGGGATCAGTGCTAGGTCCACTTTTGTTTGTCAGTTATTGACATGATTTAGATGAGAATACAGGAGGCCTTGTTAGTAAGTTTGTGGATGTCATCAAAGTTGGTGGTATAGTGGACCATGAAGAAGGTTATCTAAGATTACAAAGAGATCTTGATCAATTGGGTCAATGGGCTGAAGAGTGGCAGATGGAGTTTAATTTGGATAAATGTGAGATATTGCACTTTGGTAAAACAAACAAGGGCAAGACTTACACAATTAAAATTAGGGCCTTATGAAACAGAGAAACATCGGGGCTCAGGTAGATAATTCTTTGAAGTTTATGTCACATATAGACAGGGTGGCTAAGAAGGTGTTTAGCATGCTTGCTTTCATTGCTCAGACATTTAAGTATTGGAGCTGGGATGTTATGGTGGGGTTGTACAGGACATTGGTGAGGCCTCTTCTGGAGCACTGTATGCAGTTCTGGTCACTCTGTTATAGGAAGGATAGTATTAAACTGGAAATGGTTCAGAAGAGATTTACCAGGATGTTGCAGGGAATGGAGGGTTTGAGTTATAACGAAAAGCTGAATAGGCTGGACTTTTGTCACTGGAGTGTAAGAGGTTGAGGAGTTTATAAAATCATGAGGTGGATGGCAGGTGTCCTTTGTTCCTAGGGTGGGGATTTCAAGACTATGGGGATTTTTAAGGTGAGAGGAGACAGATCTGAGAAAGATACGAGGTGCATTTTTTTTTTAACACAGAGAGTGGTTTGAGTATTGAATGAACTTCCAGAGGAAGTGGTGGATGTGGGTACAGTTACAACATATAAAAGACATTTAGATAAGTACATGAATAAGTTCCTTGGGAAGCAATGGCCCAGTGGTATTATCACTAGACTATTAATCCAGAGATTAAGATCATGTTCTGGGGACATGGGTTCAAATCCCACCACAACAGATGGTTTAATCTGGATTCAGTAAAATCCGGAATTAAGAGTCTAATGTTGGAAAGTGTTGGAAAAACACATCTGGGTCACAATGTCCTTTAGGGAAGGAAACTGCCATCCTTACCTCGTCTGGTCGATTGTGACTCCAGACCCACAGTGATGTGAGGTGCTGCCTGAATTGCTGTGCTCTTCCAGCATCACTGATCCACAGTGATGTGGTTGACTCTTAACAGTCTTCTGGGTAATTAGGGATGGGCAATAAATGCTGGGCAAAGTGCAGGCAGGAGGGACTAGTTTAGTTTGGGACTGTGGTCAGCATGGACTGGTTGGACCGAAGGGTCTGTTTCCATGCTGTATGACTCTGTGACACTAATTGAAATCAGGAGTGCTCTAGGAGCCAGAATTTGGGGGAGCACAGAGATCTCAGAGGGCTATGAGGGTGGAGAAGGTTACAGAGAGTGAAGAGCAATGATAAGAATTATGAAAGGGAAGCATGGGTGGATCCAGTGTTGGTCAGTGAGTACAGGAGGTGACTGAGCAATCAGGATTCAGTGTCAGTTCAAAAAGCTGTGAATAATCTCAGATTCGTGGAAAATCCTGACTAACACCCCCCACCCCCCCAAAAGCGGCAAATGGAAACACACTAGGTCAACTATGGAGACAGTCTGAGTCAGTTCAACAATCTGTTTAAAGAGAGCTGCTCTGGCTGAGAGCCATGCCTTCAACTCTTTCTATCATATTTGACTGAAAGAAATTCTAACCATATCTGAACATTGGATCTCCACTTCATGGTCCTGTGTCTGATTAGGGACATTCCTGCTAACGAATATTAGGACTGTGTAGGTGTCAGATGAGGTAGACAGACAGAATATGTTTCCATCTGTGACCAAGTCCAAAACCCAAGGATTATGGATATCAGTTTGGAAAATTCAACATTGCATTCATGAGAAATGTGTTCACCAAGACAATGGTGAGAATGTGCAACTTGCTCCCACACAGGGCAGTTGAGGCGAACAATATAATTGCATAAAAGAGGAAACTACAAAGTCCATGAGCACACAGGTACCGTAGGGTACATTAAGGTGAGCTGACCTGAGAATGGGAGGAAGTTCATGTGGAGCATAAATACTAGATGGCCTGACTTGGAGAGGTAAATACCAGGCTGGATTACTCCTGTTAGTTGAGGAGAGAGAGAGAGAGAGAGAGAGAGAGGCTAGATTCCATTTTCAGTCTTTTCTCAAAACACAATCTGAATTCCGTAGGCCCTTGGGAAAATTACAAGAACAGGACACATCATGCATTAAGCAGAATAATGACCACTATTCAGAGACACGTCATTCTGTAATTGAGTCTCCCATGTAGCCTACTTTCTGGATTCCTATTGGGAAGCAGGGAACAAACCAGATGTTAATCCATTACACCCTCAGCAGGGCTGTGGTCATGTGGAGATGTTGCATTGGTTAATATCTCTCATGGGTTTTGGGGACTGGGGGAGAGTGAACAGAGAGGGGGAGAGGGAGAGAGAAAGAAAGAGAAATAGATAGATAGATAGATAGATAGATAGATAGATAGATAGATAGATAGATAGATAGATAGATAGATAGATAGATAGATAGATAGATAAATGGTTAATTAAGGGCTACGGGGAGAGTGGAATTGAAGCACCCATCAGTCATGATTGAATGGCAGAGTGGACTCGATGGGCTGAATGGCCTTGCTTCCACTCCTAGGTCTTATGGTCTAATATCATTTGGGCTTTGGGGACCTAGAGAAAAATTAACAGAAGGAGAAAGAAAAAAGAAACAAATAAATAGATGACAGATGCAGTATAATGACGCAAAACCAGGAAGGCAGATTATTATCTGAATGGATTTGAATGTAGAGAGGGGAATATGCAATGAGACCTAAGTGTCCTTTCACACCAGTCATAAAGTCATACAGCATGGGAACTGACCCATCGGTCTAACTGGTCCCACCTGTCTGCAATCGGCCCATATCCCTCCAAACTTTTCCTATTTATGTGCTTATCCAAATGTCTTTTAAGTGTTGTCGCGGTACCTGCATCCACCTTTGCCTTTGTCACTGAAGGTAAATGCACAGAAAGAGCAAGCAATGAAGCAGGCAATGATATGTTGGCCTCCATAGTGGGAGGATTCAAATACATAAGCAGGGACCTTGCTGAAATTATACAGCGCCTTGGTGAGGCCATACTTGGAATACTTTGTGCAATTTTGGTCTCCTTATCTAATGAGGAACATCCCTGCAAAAGGGGCAATACAGTGAAGGTTTCCCAGACTGATTCCTGGGATGGTGGGACTGATGTATGGGTAATTAGTTAGGATTATATTTTCAGTGGAGTTTAGAAGGGGTGATTTCATAGGAACCTGTAAAATTTTAACAGGACTAGACAGGGTAGATGCAGTAAAGATATTCCCAATGGCAAGGACTTGTTTAAGGATCCAGGATAAACTACTTAGGACTAAGGTAAAGAGAAATTTCTTTACCCAGAGTTTGTGGAATTCACTACTACAGAAAGCAGTCAATGTCAAGCCATTAAATGATCTCAAAAGGGAGTTGGACATAGCACCTGTCGCTACAGGGATCAAAGGATATGAGGAAAATAGGGAACAGGCTATTAAGTTGGATGGAGAAAGTGAGAACTGCAGATGCTGGAGATCAGAGTCTAGATGAGAGTGGTGCTGGAAAAGCACAGCAGGTCAGGCAGCATCCAAGGAGCAGGAAAATTGACGTTTCGGGCATGAGCTGAAGAAGGGCTTATGCCCGAAACGTCGATTCTCCTGCTCCTTGGATGCTGCCTGACCTGCTGCGCTTTTCCAGCAACACATTTTCAGCTATTAAGTTGGATGACCAGTCATGATCATGAGGAATGGCAGGACAGGCTCAAAGGGCTTAATGGCCAGATAGACAAACATACAGACAGAGAGGCTGACAGAGCAATTGATTTCTCTTGTACCATTCCCATCCTTAGGACATCTCAATCTGCTTAATGGATGATGAAGTACTCTTTTCTCCAAAGTGTAGACACTGTTGTGATGATGGTGATGCAGCAGCCAATTCACAAACGGCAAGGTCACAAGATGATAAATGACCCAATGAGCGTTTTTCAGTGATGTTGGTCGAGGAACAGATTTTCGCCAGTGAACACCCGAGGGAATCACACTGCTCCTCTTCAAAACTGTACCAACTGTTCTTTGGCATCAACCCAAGAGGGAAGGTGGGAGCAGAGTTTCTTGACCATTGGCTGACATGTTTCCTGCAACGACTACAGTTCAGCAAGTTGCTTGATGAAGCACTTTTGGAGAAATTCTGAGGTCACGAAAGGCTTTGCATAAGTACAATTTCCAGGAATGTGTGTTATGTCTGCTCTTTCGGTCTGACATTCTTTCACCAGAGCTGGGTCATGCCAGGCATAATTTCAAAGGTTGCAGAAATATAGTAAGCAGCGAGGAGGATGGTGAAGGGACTTCATCGGAACATAGACAGCCCGGTTAAATGAACAGACACATGACCAATTAAAGTAAACAAAGAGGCTATTAAATTATATATTTTCGTAGAAAGAATGAGTGAAGGCAATATAAACAGAATGCTACAATTTGAAATGGGATGCAGAAACATAGAGACCTGGGGGCATATCTTGACATTTCTTTGAAGTCGAGAGGACAAGTTGAGAAGTCTGGATTTAAAAAAAGCAAATGAGTCCTTGGCTTTATAAATAGAAACATACAGAGCAAAAGTAAGGAAGTAATGTTAAACCTTTACAAAAATATGACTGGGCCCCAGTTGGATTGTGTTCAAATGTGAATATTAAACTTTATGAAGGATGTCAAGTCTTGGAGAAGGTACAGAGGGGATTCACTGTCCTCGAATGGTAGCTGGGACAGGAACTTTGTCATATGTAAAGAGAAGCGAGCACTGTTCTCCTAAGAGAAAGTTAAGAGGAGATTTTATAGAGTTCAAAAACAGAAGTTGCTGGAAAAGCTCAGCTCTCTGAAGAGAAATCAGAGGTATTGTTTCAGGTCCGGTGATCCTTCCTCAGAAACCAGTTTTGAGGAAGGGTCACCAGACCCAAAATATTAACTTTAACACATGAAGTCATTGACACGTTCCTGGGGAAAACCTCCCGTCTGTCAAACTGCAGTTTTTGAATGTCAGTGAGAGTGATTCTTCCTAAAAGAACCAGGAGCCCTGTGCAGCCCATTTCCACCTGGGACTTCAGTACAAACCCCAGATGGTCTCTGGAGAGATGCAGACAAAGCTGCACCTTATCCGAGAGCAGAATAAGTGGCGATCTCAAAACCTTAAACTCAGCAAACATGGAGGCAACCGCTCAAGTCCCAGGATTTGTATTTGCTAAGTCCAAAACGAAAACTGTCTATTTGTCGATTTCTATCCCCACGTTCCTTTCTCTGTTTCTCTTCATTTTTCCGACTCACAGTCTCTCACTCTCCCTCAGACCCAGTCTCAATCCTGATATCTCTCCCATTCATTTATTGAATTGGGGTCAATTTTGTTTAGTTAAAAAGGACCTTAATTTAAACTGCACCTCTCATGACCTCAGCACATGGTGATTTTCTACATAAATCCAGATTTTAAGCAAACCAATGGAGGAGTTTGCAGGTTAGAAGTAATAAGCATTTTCTGACATGTTACCAAAATGCAGCTCCCCTACACAATGCCAGAATTTCTTCATGAAACAACACACCGACTTTAGGGAACATGCTGTTTTAGGAAGCTATTATAAGCAGACAGAACTTAAACCAGCAGAAGTCCCAGCCTTAATTTCATAATGAAACATGGAGGACTTACAAGGTTCCCCAGTGCAAAGTATGGGTGTCCATCCTGGGAAACAATCTCTCACCTAAAGTTCCACTCTGGAGACATGAGTCATAGTCATAGAGTCACACAGCACAGACACAGACCCTTCGGTCCAACCAGTTCATGCTGAAAACCATCCCAAACTAAATTAGTCCCTCCTGCCTACTCCTGGCCCATATCCCTCCAAACCTTTTCTATTCATGTACTTATCAAACTGTCTTTTAAACATTGTAACTGTACCCACATCCACCACTTCCTCACACTAATCACTCTGTGTAAAAAAGCTCACCCTTCAAGTCTTTTTCAAAACTTTCTCCTCTCATCTTAAAATCATGCCCCCTAATCTTGAAATCCCCAACCCTAGGGAAAAGACACCTGCCATTCATCCTAGTCATACCCCTCATGATTTTATAAACCTCTATATAGCCACCCCTCAACCTACTACGCTCCTGTGAAAACAAGTCCCAGCCTACTCCAGCCTCTCCTAATTCAAATCCTCCTTTTCTGGCAACATCCTGGTAAATCTCTTCTAAACCCTCTCTACCTTAAGAATATCCTTTTTATGACAGGGCGACCAGAACTGGATGCCAGAAGGGAACTCACCAATGTCCTGTACAACCTCAAAATGGCATCCCAACTCCTATACTCAATGGTCTGAGCAATGAAGGCAACGTGCTAAACGCCTTCTTAACTAACCTGTCTCTATGTGATGCAAACTTCAAAGAGTTATCTACCTGAAGCCTTAGGTCTCTCTGCCTCCCTGGTAAAAACAATGACTGCAGATGCTGGAAACCAGATTCTGGATTAGTGGTGCTGGAAGAGCACAGCAGTTCAGGCAGCATCCGAGGAGCAGTAAAATCGACGTTTCGGGCAAAAGCTCCTGATGAAGGGCTTTTGCCCGAAACGTCGATTTTGCTGCTCCTCGGATGCTGCTTGAACTGCTGTGCTCTTCCAGCACCACTAATCCTCTCTGTCTCCCTGTCCATTTCAGCTTCATTCTCTGTCCCTCTGATCATCTTTCACACTCTATTTATCCACCAATTCCCTTTCTCTAACTGCCTTCCTGTTCCTGGTCTAAACAGGGGCACGTTCCCTCTGGAGGTCAGCTGAATGCAACATTATTGGAGCGCCTGTGGGGAACTGTGGGAGAAAACCCCCAGTGTGGGATAACACAGGGAA
The DNA here is from genome assembly GCF_004010195.1 of Chiloscyllium plagiosum. NCBI lineage: Eukaryota > Metazoa > Chordata > Chondrichthyes > Orectolobiformes > Hemiscylliidae > Chiloscyllium > Chiloscyllium plagiosum. Next base: position 3,097,901 of record NC_057727.1, read on the forward strand.
TGCCTGCAAAACCACTAATAGTCAATCACTGAAAGTGTCTGTCCCAAAACCTTACACACTTCATTCACTACCTCCAGTGCATACACAAAGCAGAACACTCAGTGAGTGCCTCCTCCATGCAACCAGGCTGCACTAACAACTTGCATTTATGTAGCCACTTAAATATAGCAAATCAGCTCAAGTGGTTCAGTATTACCTAACTCTGATCCACTGCAGAAGGGAAAACAAGGAGTACTGGAGAAACTCAGTGGATCTAGCAGCATTTGTGGACAGAGAAAGAGTTAATGTGTCAAATCCAGTGATCCTTCTTCAGAAAAGACTCAAACCTTTAACACCGTTTTCTCTCCAGAGATGCTGCCAGACTTAGAGATCAAGTCATACAGCGCATAAATAGACCCCTCAGTCCAACTTGTCTATGCTGACTCAACATCCCGATCTGATCTAGTCCCATATCCCTCTCAACCCTTTCTATTCATTTACTCATCCAGTTACCTTTTAAATGTTATGATTCGGAGACACCGGTGTTGCACTGGGGTGTACAAAGTTAAAAATCACACAACACCAGGTTATAGTCCAACAGGTTTACTCAGGAGCACTAGCTTTTGGAGCACCGCTCCTTCATCAGGTGGTTGTGGAGAACAGATGAATGAGCACGCACAGCAATCAACAGACAGGAGTGCTCCCTCCCAGTCGGACAACACTTCAGCCGTCCAGGACATTTGACCACGGACCTTCGGGTGACCATCCTCCAAGTGAACTTCGGGACAGGCAACAACGAAAGTGGCCGAGCAGAGGCTGATAGCCAGGTTAGGTACCCATGGGGATGGCCTCAACCGGGACCTTGGGTTCATGTCACACTACAAGTAATCCCATTGCACTATACACACACACAAACAGATGAACATGCACATACACACACACACAGACACTCCGACACATACACATACACACACTCCTACAGACACTCACACTCACGCAGACCCTCTCTCACATGCTCACACATACGCTCCCACACACACCCTTTCACAGATTTATAACCCTTTACACTCACACTCACACAATACACACGCTCTCTCACAGACACACAAAACCCCCCACAACACACACACACACGCACAGATTCACATATAAGTTTGTGGGCTGAATTTGTACTTGCAGAATTACATTTTATTTTGCTCAAAAACTGCATGAATCCAGGTAAATTTCTGTAAATCCGTTTTTTAGATTAGAACCAGTCTGACCATTGTTGCACAGAGAGCCCCACACAGGGAGTTAGCACCTTCAATACCTTATCTGGGCTGACATGACACCAATTGTTAAAGTTCACTTGAGAATGTAACTTTTAAAAAAGGTATTGTGATTTACATATGAAAGAACTGAAACCAACATGGTCATTCTAAAAGATGAGAGACTCAACAAATAATCCAGGTCTTTTCAATATATAATTTCAGTTACATCACACTGTAAACCTTTGCTATAAATTCTGTGTCTTACAATCTTATTCTCCACAACCACCTGATGAAGGAGCAGGGCTCTGAAAGCTAGTGTGCTTCCAAATAAACCTGTTGGACTATAACCTGGTGTTGGGTGATTTTTATCTTTTAAATGTTGCAATTATTCCACCCCCACCACTTCCTCTGGCAACTCATTCCATACACGCACCACCCTCTGTATGAAAATATTGCCCCTCAGGACCTTTTAAAACTTCTCCTCTCACCTTACACCTCAAGTTTTAGATTCCCACCCTAGGAAATAGATCTTAGCTATTCACCCTATCGATGCCAATCGTGATTTTATAAACCTCCGTAAGATCACCCTTCAACCTCCAGCCTATTCAGCCTTTCCCTGTAACCCAAACCCTCCAGTCCCAGCAACATCCTTGTAAATCTTTTCTGCACGCTCTCAAGTTTAGCAGCATCCTTCCTATAGAAGGGCAACCAGAATTGAATGCAGTATTCCAAAAATTGCCTCACCAATGTCCTGTACAGCCACAACATGATATCCCAACTCCTTTACTCAATGTTCAATAAAGGTAAGCGTACCAAATGCCTTCTTCACTATCCTATCTACTTGTAACTCTACTTTCAAGGAGCTATGAACCTGCACACATAGGTCTCTTTGTTCAGCAGGACTCCCCAGGATCTTACCATCAAGTGTAAAAGTGCTGCCCTAGTTTGCCTTTCCAAAATGCAACACCTCACATTTATCTAAACGAATATCCATCTGTCCAATGGCCCATCTGATCAAAGTCCCTGCTGTAGCATTTTCTGTAGCAGTCTCAGATTTCCACTGTTCATAGTACTTGGCACCTCAGTGATTCACCAGGTCTCCTCAGACAGCACCTTTCAAAGCCACAACAACTTCCATCCAGAAGGACAAGGGCAGCAGATGTATGGGAACACCATTCCCTGCAAGATTCCCTCCAAGCCACTCACCATCCTGACTCAGAACATAGAACGGGCGGCACGGTGGCACAATGGTTAGCACTGCTGCCTTACAGCGCCTGAGACCCGGGTTCAATTCCACTTTCCTAGAGTGAAAATGGTTCCTGAAGAAGGGCTAATGCCCGAAACGTTGATTCTCCTGTTCCCTAGATGCTGCCTGACCTGCTGCGCTTTTCCAGCAACACATTTCCATCTCTGATCTCCAGCATCTGCAGACCTCACTTTCTCCTCCGTGTTAGGTAAGGGGTAAATGTAGGGGCATGGGTGGGTTGCGCTTCGGTGGGTCGCTGTGGACTTGTTGGGCCGAAGGGCCTGTTTCCACACTGTAATGTAATCTAATCTAATCTAATCTAAACATGACAGCACAGTCCAGGCCCTTTGGCCTTTGATGTTGCGCCGACCTGTGAAATCAATCTGAAGCCCATCTAACTTACACTATTCCATTCTCATCCTATTCAATGACCATTTAAATGCCCTTAAAGTTGGCGAGTTTACTACTGTTGTGTTCCACGCCCTATTACTCTCTGAGTAAAGAAACTACCTCTGACATCTGTCCTATATCTATCACCCCTCAATTTAAAGCCAAGTCCCCTCATGCTAGCCATTGCTATCTGAGGAAAAAGGCTCTCACTGTCCAACCTATCTAACCCTCTGATTATCGTATATGTCTCAATTAAATCACTTTTCAATTTTCTTCTCTCTAACGAAAACAGTCTCAAGTCCCTCAGCCTTTCCTCGTAAGACCTTCCCTCCATACCAGGCAACATCCTGGTAAATCTCCTCTGAACCCTTTCCAATGCTTCCACATCCTTCCTATAATGTGGTGACCAGAACTGTATGCATTAGTCCAGGTGTGGCCACACCAGAGTTTTGTACAGCTGCAGCATGACCTCATGGTTCCGAAATTCAATCCTTCTATCAATAAAAGCTAACACATCGTATGCCTTCTTATCAGCCCTATCAACTTGGATGGCAACTTTCAAGGATCTATGTACCTGGACACTGAGATCTCTCCACTCATCTACACTGCCAAGAATCTTACCATTAGCCCATACTCTTAATCCTGTTGCTCCTTCCAAAGTGAATCACCTCACGCTTTTCCACATTAAGCTCCATTTGCCACCTCTCAGCCCAGCTCTGCAGCTTATCTATGTCTCTCTGTAACCTACAACATCGTTCATCACTATCCACAACTCCAGCAACCTTAGTGTCACCCACAAATTTACTAACCCATCTTTTGTTGCCCTCATCCAGGTCATTTATGAAAATAACAAACAGCAGTGGACCCAAAACAGGTCCTTGTGGTACACCACTAGTAATTGAACTCCAGGATGAATATTTCCCATCAACCACCACCCTCTGTCTTCTTTCAGCTAGCCAATTTCTGATCCAAACCCCTAAATCACTCTCAATCCCATGTCTCCATATTTTGTGTAATAGCCTACCGTGGGGAAACTTACCAAATGCCTTACTGAAACCCATATACACCACATCAACCACTTGTTTGGTCACCTTCTTAAAGAACTTAATAAGGTTTGTGAAGTACGATCTACCCTTCACAAAGCCATGTTGACTGTCCCTAATCAACGTATTCCTACCGAGATGATTATAAATCCTATCTCTTATAATCCTTTCCAATACTTTACGCACAACTGAAGTAAGGCTCACTGGTCTGTAATTACCAGGGTTGTCTCTACTTTCCTTCTTAAACAAGGGGACAACATTTGCTATCCTCCAGTCTTCTGGCACTATTCCTGTAGACAATGATGACATAAAGATTAAAGCCAAAGGATCAGCAATCTCCTCCCTGTATTCCCAGAGTTTCTAGGATAAATCCCATCCGGCCCAGGACACTTGTTTATTTTTACATTTTCCAGAATTGCTAACACCTCCTCCTTGTGAACCTCAAACCCATCTAGTCTAGTGGCCTGTATCTCAGTATTGTCCTCAACGATATTTTCTTTTTCTAGTGTGAATACTGATGAAAAGTATTCATTTAGCGCTTCCCCTATCTCTTCTGACTCTACACACAACTTCCTACTACTATCCTTGATTGGCCCTAATCTTACTCTAGTCATTCATTTATTCCTGATATACTAATAGAAAGCCTCAGGATTTTCCCTGATCCTATCCACCAACAATTTTTTGTGTCCCCTCCTGGCTCTTGTTAGCTCTCTCTTTAGGTCTTTCCTGGCTACCTTGTAACTCTCAAGCACCCTAACTGAGCCATCACACCTCATCCTAACATAAGCTGCCTTCTTCCTCTTGACAAGAGATTCAACCTTCTTAGTAAACCACAAATCCTGCACTCAACAACTTCCTCCCTGCCTGACAGGTACCTTCTTTTCAAAGACACACAGTAGCTGTTCCTTGAATAAGCTCCACATTTCAATTGCGCCCATGCTCCTGCAGTTTCCTTCTCCATCCTATGCATCCTAAATCTAGCCTACTCGCATCAGATTGCCTTTCCCCCCACTATAACTCTTGCCCTGCGGTACATACCTATCCATTTCTATCACTAAAGTAAACATAACCAAATTGTGGTTGCTGTCACCAAAGTGCTCACCTACCTCCAAATCAAACACCTGGCCGGGTTCATTACCCAGTACCAAATCTAATGTGGCCTCACCCCTTGTTGGCCTGTCTACATACTGAGTCAGGAAACCCTCCTGCACACATTGGACAAAAACTGACACATCTAAAGTACTTGAACTATAGTATTCCCAGTCAATATTTGGAAATTTAAAGTTCCCCGTAACAACTCCCTGTCACCCTCACTCCTATCCAGAATGATCTTTGCTATCCTATCCTCTACATCTCTGGAACAATTTGGAGGCCTATAGAAAACTCCCAACAGGGTAACCTCTCCTTTCCTGTTTCTAATCTCAGCCCATACTACTTCAGTAGAGGAGTCCTCAAACATCCTTTTTGCAACCATAATACTGTCCATGAATAACAGTGCCAAACCACCCTCTCTTTTACCATTTTTTATGTTTTTACTGAAACATCTGAATCCTGGAATCTGCGAAAACCATTCCTGTCCCTGCTCCAAAATGGCCACAACATCGAAGTCCCAGGTACCAGCCCATGCTGCAAGTTCACCACCTTATCCCGGATGCTCCTGGTGTTGAAGTAGACGCACTTCAAGCCAACTTCTTGCTTGCAGGTGCCATCATACGATCTTGAAACCTTAGTTCTGTCCTCCCTACTCTCAACCTCCTATATACTCAAACTACAATTTTGGTTCCCATCCCCCTGCTCAATTAGTTTATTTGCATTAGCAAATATCACCCCCCCCCCTCCAGAATATTGGTACCCCTTTGGTTCAGGTGAAGACCATCCTGTTTGTAGAGGTCCCACCAACCCCAGAAAGAGCCCCAATTATCCAAGAAATTAAAACTCTCCTTCCTGTAACATCCCTGTAGCCACGTGTTCAACTCCTCTGTTTCTCTGTTCCTCACCTCGCTAGCACATGGCACAGGCAACAAACCAGAGATACTTAACTACACCAGCAACCATCCCAACACACACAAACGAAGCTATATCAGAACACTATTCCAACGAGCCACCACACACTGCAGCACAGACAAACTTCGGAAAACAGAGGAGAATCACCTATACAACGTATTCAAGAAGAACGGATACTCAAAAGATACAGTGCACAGATTCCTCAAGAACAAACCAGGACAAGCAGATCAAACACAGCCAGAAACCCTAACCACCTTACCATACATCAAAGAAGTTTCAGAAATGACAGCCAGACTACTAAGACCCCTCGGAATCCTAGTAGCACACAAACCCACCAACACTCTCAAACAAAAACTAACAAACTTAAAAGACCCAGTACAACCCATGGACAAAACCAACGTCATCTACCAAATTCCATGCAAGGACTGCCACAAACACTACGTAGGACAAACAGGAAGAAAGTTAGCCACCAGGATACACGAACACCAGCTAGCCACAAAAAGACATGACCCCCTCTCCCTCGTAGCCCTACACACGGATGAAATAAACTACCATTTTGTCTGGGACAACACATCTATCCTGGGACAGGCTAAGCGAAGACATGCCAGAGAATTCCTAGAGGCCTGGCACTCCAACCACAATGCCATAAACAAACACATAGATGCCATCTATCAACCCCTCAGAAAACGAACAGGAAATGACATCACCACAAACCCCAGGAACCCCATCCAGGACAAACATATAAATAGAAAGCAGGAGACAACAGCTTCGCTTCACTTGGAGGTCGCCACTGATGATGTTACCTAGCCAGGTAATGAAACGTCTGGATATCAAACCTACAGATCAGTGAGCAAACCTACACCTAAACCTCAACCTGAGCTACAAATCTTCACAAACCTTGCAAAAACCAGAGATAACAATTCTGTTTGTTCTAGCTCTAAGCTTCCACCCTAACTCCCTGAAATTCTGCCTTAAATCCCCATCTCTCTTCCTACCAACATCGTTGGTGCCTATGTGGACCACGGCTTGGGGCTGCTCCCCCTCCCCCTCAAGGATCCTGAAAATATGATCAGAGACATCACGAACCCTGGCACCTGGGAGGCAACACACCAACCGTGAGTCTCCCTAGTTCCCACAGAACTTCCTATCTGTCCCCCTAACAATGGAGTCCCCAATGACTAATGCTCCTCTCCCCCTTTCCCTGCTGAGCAACAGGGACAGTCTCTATGCCAGAGACCAGTACCCCATGGCTTACCCCTGGTAAGATGCCCCCCCCATCCCCACCAACAGTATCCGGAACGGTATATTGAGGGGAACAGCCACATGGGATCCCTGCACTGCCTGCTGGTTCACTTTCTGTACTTGACAGTAACTCATCTACCTTCTTCTTTTACCTGAGCTGTGAGTATCTCCCTGTATCTCCTCTCAATAACCCTTCCGCCTCCTGAATGATCCAACTTCATCCAGTTCCAGCTCCATTTCCCTAACGCAGTTTTGAGGAGCTGGAGTTGGGGGCACATCCCACAGATGCAGTCAGCAGGAGCACTACTGGTGACCCTTACCTCCCACATTCTGCAGGAGGAACATTCAACTCCATTCCCACTATTCTAAGTTCCCAACGAGACTACTGAAACCTAAAAAAAAGAAACCAGTCATCTTACCAATCCAGCACACAGAACCTTTTGTTCAAAGTTTGTGAGAAGATTTGTAGCTTGGGTGCTCATTGTTGTGGTTCTGTTCACCGAGCTGGGAATTTGTGTTGTAGACAACTATAAATGCCAGAGGAAACATCACAGAAGCGCTTCACAGGAGGCTCCCAAGCACTGAGGATGTCACCTAGACAGGGGACGAAACGTCTGCAACACAAATTCCCAGCTCGGCGAACACAACCTCTTGTTTTGGTGAGAGGAGAAGGATGGGTGGGAGACACTACCCGAGTAGTGTTTCGGGTAACGCAACCTCCCAAATATAAAGCCTCACTTACCCAGCAGTCCCGTATCCCGCTCATGCTCAGTGTGTGCTCCACCTATACGCGAGGTAACATTTGACATATTTTAAATTTACCTTCCCATTGGGCCTCTGGTGCTCACTGTCGCTCCTTCCACTCCAAGCGACCATAACTCTATTAGTTAGCAACCTTCATTCTATTAGTTTTAAAACAGTGATGGAAAAGGATAGACCTAAAAGTTGAAGTTCTAAATTGGAGGAAGGCTAATTTTGACGGTATTAGGCAAGAACTTTCAAAAGCTGATTAGGTACAGATGTTCACAGGTAAAGGGACGGCTGGAAAATGGGAAGCCTTCAGAAATGAGATAACGAGAATCCAGAGAAAGTATATTCCTGTCAGGGTGAAAGGAAAGGCTGGATGACTAAAGAAATTGAGGTTCTGGATCAGTGGTGCTGGAAGAGCACAGCAATTCAGGCAGCATCTGAGGACAGGCAAAATCGACGTTTCGGGCAAAAGCCCTTCATCAGGAATAAAGGCAGAGAGCCTGAAGCGTGGAGAGATAAGCTAGAGGAGGGACTTCCAGCAGCGGTAGCCTTGGAATGCAGGTTCATAGTTCCATGAAAGTAGAGTTGCAGGTAGATAGGATAGTGAAAGGGGTTTTACAAATACATTAAGGACAAAAGGGTAACTAGGGAGAGAATAGGGCTCCTCAAAGATCAGCAAGGCGGCCTTTGTGTGGAGCCGCAGGAAATGGGGGGAGATAATAAACGAGTATTTTGCATCAATATTTACTGTGGAAAAGGATATGGAAGATATAGAATGTAGGAAAATAGATGGTGACATCTTGAAAAATGTCCAGATTACAGAGGAGGAAGTGCTGGATGTCTTGAAATGGTTAAAGGTGGATAAATCCCCAGGACATGATCAGGTGGAGCCTAGAACTCTGTGGGAAGCTAGGGAAATGATTGCTGGGCCTCTTACTGAGATATTTGTATCATCGATAGTCACAGGTGAGGTGCCGGAAGGCTGGAGGTTGGCAAACGTGGTACCACTATTTTTTTTAGATTAGATTAGATTACCGACAGTGTGGAAACAGGCCCTTCGGCCCAGCAAGTCCACACCGACCCTCCAAAGAGAAACCCACCTCTCTATATTTACCCCTGACAAATCCACCGAACACTACGGGCGATTTAGCACAGCCATTCCACCTAACGTGCACATCTTTGGAGTGTGGGAGGAAACCAGAGCACCCAGAGGAAACCCACACAGACACGGGGAGAATGTGCAAACCCCACACAGACAGTCGCCCAAGGCAGGAATTGAACCCAGGTCCCTGGCGCTGTGAAGCAGCAGTGCTACCAACTGAGCCACCATTAAGAAGGGTGGCAAGGGCAAGCCAGGGAACTATAGACCAGTGAGCCTGACGTCGGTGGTGGGCAAGTTGTTGGAGGGAATCCTGAGGGACAGGATGTACAGTTATTTGGAAAGGCAAGGACTGATTAGGGATAGTCAACATGGCTTTGTGCGTGGGAAATCATGTCTCACAAACTTGATTGAGTTTTTTGAAGAAGTAACAAAGAAGATTGATGAGGGCAGAGCAGTAGATGTGATCTATATGCACTTCAGTAAGGCATTCAACTAGGTTCCCCATGGGAGACAGGTGAGCAAAGTTAGATCGCATGGAATACCGGGAGGACTCGCCATTTGGTTACGGAACTGGCTCAAAAGTAAAAGACAGAGGGTGGTGGTGGAGGGTTGTTTTTCAGACTGGAGGCCTGTGACCAGTGGAGTGCCATAAGAATCGGTGATGGGTCCACTACTTTTCATCATTTATATAAATGATTTGCATGTGAGCATAAGAGGTATAGTTAGTAAGTTTGCTGATGACACCAAAATTGGAGGTGTAGTGGACAGCAAAGAAGGTTACCTCAGAATACAATGGGATCTTGATCAGATGGGCCAATGGGCTGAGAAGTGGCAGATGGCAGAGAGATGGAGGGTCAGGGAGGTTTTACAGAGGAAATCCCTCAGCTTGAGGTTCAGACTGCTGAAAGCACAACCCACCTACTGGTGGGAATGAGTGATTGAATGCATCCAGTTACTTTGGAGGCTGGGCGTGGTGATACAGGAGGTGGTTTCAGAAATAAGGCGAGGGGAATCCACTGAGGGATTTGAAAACAAAAGTGAAATTGTAAAAATCAAAAAAAATCTGCAGCTAAGAATCTACTGATCACCCTAAAATCATTGCCGATTGTTGGAAAATCATTGTCGATTGTTGGTTCATTAATGGGTAAAAACAATGACTGCAGATGCTGGAAACCAGATTCTGGATCAGTGGTGCTGGAAGAGCACAGCAGTTCGGACAGTATCCGAGGAGCAGCAAAATCGCTGTTTCGGGCAAAAGCTTCATCAGGAATACGGTTCATTAATGGCCTTTAGGGAGGGAAACTGCCCTCCTCACCTGGTTTGGCCTACATGTGACTCCAGACCAACAGCAGTATGGTTGACTCTCTCTGCAGTCTGAAAAGGCCTAGCAGTCCATTCCGTTGTACGAATCGCTTCAAAATCTCAAAGGAATGAAACCGGGCAGATCACCCGGCGTCGCTCTAGGCACCGGAAAAGGCCACGGCAGAAACGGCCCTGTCGACCCTGCAACATCCTCCTCACTAACATCTGAGGGCCAGTGCCAACATTGGGAGAGCTGTCTCACAGACTAGTCATACTCACAGAATCCTACCTTACAGACAATGTCCCAGACCCCACCATCACCATGCCTGAATATGTCCTGTCCCACTGGCAGGATAGACCCAGCAGAGGGGGCCGCACAGTGGGATGCAGTCAGGAGGGAGTGGCCCTGGGAGTCCGTAACATTGACTCCAGAATGAGTGAAGTCTCATGGCTTCAGGTTAAACATGGAAAAGGAAACCTCCTGCTGAGTACCGTCCTCCCTCGGCTGATAAATCAATATTCTTCCATGTTGAATAATACTTGGAGGAAGCACTGAGGAAGGCAAGGGCACAGAATGTACTCGGGGTGGGGGAGGATTTCAATGTCCACCAAGAGTGGCTTGGTAGCAGTAATACTGATCGAGCTGGTCGGGTCCTAAAGGATATAGCTGCTAGACTGGGTCTGTGGCAGGTGGTGAGGGAACCAACAAGAGGGAGAAACATAATCAATCTCATCCTTACCAATCTGCCAGCTGCAGATCCATCTGTCCATGACAATGAGAGTGACCACCGCACAGTCCTTGTGGAGACAAAGTCCCACCTTCACATTGAGAATGCCCTCCATCGTGTTGTGTGGCACAATCACCGTGCTAAATGGGACAGACTTCAAACAGATCTAACAACTCAATACTGGTCATCCATGAGGGACTGTGGGCCATCAACAGCAGCAGAACTGTACTCCAGCACAATCTGTAACCTCATGGCCCGGCATATCCCCCACTCAACCATTACCATCAGGCCAGGGCATCAACCCTGGTTCAGTGGAGAGTGCAGGAGGGTATACCAGGAGCAGCACCAGGCATACCTGAAGATGAGGTGTCAACCTGGTGAAGCTACCAAACAGGACTACTCACAAACCAAACAGCATAAGCAGCAAATGATAGATAGAGCGAAATGATTTTATGACCAATGGATCATATCTAAGCTCGGCAGTCTACCACATCCAGTCCTGAACGGTGGTGGACAATTCATTGGTGGAGGAGGGTCCACAATATCCCCATCCTCAATGATGGAAGAACCCAGCACATCAATACAGCTATCTTCAACCAGTAGTGCCGAGTGGATGATCCATCTCGGACTCCTCCAGTGGTCCCCAGCATCACAGACACCAGCCTCCTCCAGTGGTCCCCAGCATCACAGACACCAGCCTCCTCCAGTGGTCTCCAGCATCACAGACACCAGCCTCCTCCAGTGGTCCCCAGCATCACAGACACCAGCCTCCTCCAGTGGTCCCCAGCATCACAGTCACCAGCCTCCTCCAGTGGTCCCCAGCATCACAGATACCAGTCTTCAGCCAATTCGATTCACTCCACGTGACATCAAAAGACAGTTGGATACTGCAAGGCTCTGGGCCCTGAAACATTCTGGCAATAGTACTTGTGCTCTCTTGCCACTCCCGTAGCCAAGCTGTTCCAGTACAGTTACAAAACTAACACCTACACTACAATGTCAAAAATTGCCCAAGTATTCCCTGTATGTGAAAAGCAGCACAAATCCAACCCAGCCAATTACCACCCCATCAGCCTACTGTCAATCATCACTGTGTCACCAACAGGGCTATCAAGCAGCACCTGCTCAGCAATAACCTGCTCAGTGACATCCAGTTTGGGATCTCCCAGGGTCACTCAGCTCCTGACTTCATTACGGCCTTGGGTCAAACATGGACAAAGGAGCTGAATTCCAGAGGGGAGGTGAGAGTGACAGCCTTGACACCAAGGCTGCATTTGACCGAGTGTGGCATCAAGGAGCCCTAGAGAAACTGAAACCACCTTACTGGTGGTTAGAGTCATACCTGGCACAAGGGAAGATGGTTGTGGTTGTCATCTCAGCTCCAGGACATCTCTGCAGGAGTTTCCCAACCATCTTCAGCTGCTTCATCAATGACCTTCCCTCCATCATAAGGTCAGAAGTGGGGATGGTCACCGATGATTGCGCAACATTCAGCACCATTCGCATCTCCTCAGATACTGAAGCAGTCTGTGTTCAAATACAGCAAGATCTGGACAATACTCAGGCTTGGGCTGACAAGTGGCAATAAACATTCAGATTAAAGTGGTGCTGGAAAAGCACACCAGGTCAGGCAGCATCCGAGAAACAGGAAAATCAATGTTTCGGGCAAAAGCCCTTCATCAGGAATGGAGACAGGGAGTATCCAGGGTGGACAGATAAGTCGTGTGTGTGTGTGTTTGTGTGTGTGTGTTTGCGCGTCAGGGAGAAGGTACATTCACACCCCACAAATGCCAGGCTATGGCCATCACCACTAAGAGACAATCTAACCACTGCTCCTTGACATTCAATGGTGTTACCATCACTGAATCCCCCACAGTCAACATCCTGGGAGCTATCATTGATCAGAAACTCAACTGGACTCACCAATAAACCCAGTGGCTACAAGAACAGGTCAGAGGCTGGGAATACTACGGTGAGTAACTCCCCTCTGACTCCCCAAAGCCTGTTCACCATCTACAAGGCACAAGTTAGGAGTGTGATGGAAGACTCCCACTTGCCTGGATGGGTGCAGCTCCAACAACACTCAAAAAGCTTGACACCATCCAGGATAAAGCAGCCACTTGATTGGCACCACATCCACAAACATCCACTCCCTCCCCCACCGACGCTCAGTAGCAGCAGTATGTACCATCTACAAGATGCACTGCAGAAACTCACCAAAGATCCTCAGACAGCACCTTCCAAACACTCGACCCCTTCCATCTAGAAGGACAAGGGCAGCAGGTACATGGGAACACCACCCCCTGTAAGTTCCCCTCCAAGCCACTCACCATCCTGACTTGGAAAAAAACACTGTTCCTTCACTGTGGTTGGGTCAAAATCCTGGAATTCCCATTGGGGATCTACCTACAGCACATGGACTGCAGCGGGTCAAGAAGGCAGCTCACCTCCACCTTCTCAAGGGGTAACTAGGGACGGGCAATAAATGCTGGTCCCAGACAGTGACGCCCGCATCCCACAAAATGGATATATCAAAAGAACGTTGCTTATCCAATGTAGGTCAGTGAACACAGGGGTAGTTATTGAATATGATTTGGTGTAAGATTTAATGGTATTGCAGAAGTGGTTACTGTGGATTATTCCAGTGAAAATCAGAGGGAACTACAGCTTACATCAGAAATCACAGAATCTCTGTAACTTTTCTTTTTTTCTCATTTTCTTCCCTCTTTCTGACCTTGGTATCCTGTTTGACCCTGACTTGAGGTTCCAACCACATACAGCTCCATCACTGAGATTTCTACTGCCGTAGTATTAACCTTCTCTGCTCCTAATTCATATGAAAATACAAATTAGGAGTAGGAGTAAGCCATTTGGCCCTTCGAGCTTGTTCCGCCATGATGGCTGATCTGATGACTCCACATTTCTGTCTACTCCCCTTATAACCTTTCACCTCCTTCTTTCTCAAGAATCTCTCTACCTCTTCCTTAAATATATTTAAACACTCTGCTTTCATGCCTTTTGAGGAAGAGAGTTCCAAGACTCTCAACTTACTGTGAGAAACTACATGTATCCTCATCACTGTTTGAAGGAGACCCTTATCTTTAAATAATGAGCCCTGACTCTGGATTCTCCCATAAGTTGCAGCACCCTCTCCAGACTGACGCTGTCCACACCCAGCTCATCTGTTAGCTTTCAAATTCACTATTCCAACACTCTCTTGTGTGTTCTCCCATTTCCACATTCCATAAACCACAGTTCATCCAAACCTCACTTCCCAATTTGCATCAACTCCCATTCACCCATCTCCCCTTATGATCACTGACCTGTTGGCTCTCAGTTCAGCAATCTGCTGAATTTAACATATTTAGCTTTGTGCTCAAATCCTTATCTCTGTAACAGAGAATGGTCATAAATCATAGAGTCATACAATGCAGAAACAGACTCTCCTGTCCATCTTGTCCACACCGACGAGATATCTTAAATTAATCTAGTCCCATTTTCCAACATTTGACCCATAAGTTGGCGGCACGGTGGCCCAGTGGTTAGCACTGCTGCCTCACAGCGCCTGTAGACCCGGGTTCACATATCCCTCTAAACCCTTCCTATTCATGTACCCATCCAGATGCCTTTTAAATGTTGTAATTGTAGCTCATTCCATACACATACCACCCTATGTGTGAAAAAGTCACCCCTCAGGTCCTTTTTAAATCTTTCCCCTCTCACCTTAAACCTATGCCCTTTTAAGACCAATGAGTATAGGAGTTGGGATGTCATGTTGAGGTTGTACAGGACATTGGTGGGGCATTTTCTGGAATACTGTATCCAGTTCTGGTCACCCTGTTATAGAAAGGATCTTATTAAACTGGAGAGGGTTCCGAAGAGATTTACCGGGATGTTGCCGGCTATGGAGAGTTTGAATTATAAGAAGAGGCTGGATAGGCTGGGACCCCTTTTAAGACCAATGAGTATAGGAGTTGGGATGTCATGTTGAGGTTGTACAGGACATTGGTGGGGCATTTTCTGGAATACTGTGTCCAGTTCTGGTCACCCTGTTATAGAAAGGATCTTATTAAGCTGGAGAGGGTTCCGAAGAGATTTACCGGGATGTTGCCGGCTATGGAGTGTTTCAATTATAAGAAGAGGCTGGATAGGCTGGGACTTTATTCACTGGAGCATATGAGGGGGAGGGATGACCTTATAGAGGTTTATAAAATCATGAGGGGCATAGATAAGGTGAATGGCTGGTGTGTTTTCTATAAAGTGGGGGATTTCAAGACTGGGGGCAGATGTTTAAGGTGAGAGGAGAAAGATTTGAAATAGACATAAGGAGCAATATTTGACACAGAGGGTGGTTCACGTGTGGAATGAACTTCCTGAGGAAGTGGTGGGTGTGGGTTCGGTTACAACGTTTAAAAGACATTTGGATAAGTACATGAGGAGGAAAGGGATATGGGCCAGGTGCAGGCAGGTGGGACTTGTTTAGGTGGGATTATGGTCAGCATGGACTGGCTACACTGAAGGGTCTGTTTCTGTGCTGTACAACTCTCTGACTCTAAGATTAACAACACTGTTCCAATGACCAGGGAGGCTCAATGACAGGGCAGGCAAGGAGGAGTGTAGAGATGGCAGGGGAGTGGGTGACCATTCACTGAAAGGAAAAGGAACAGTAGGTCAAGGAAACCCAGGACTCCTTGGAGTTGTAGAAAAACTATGAAATATTAGACGTCTATTTCATCAGCGACATGACTGACAGGGGGGTGGACATGATTAGATTACTTACAGTGTAGAAACAGGCCCTTCGGCCCAACATGTCCACACCGACCCGCCGAAGCGCAACCCACCCAGACCCATTCCCCTACATTTACCTCTTCACCTAACACTACGGGCAATTTAGCATGGCCAATTCACCTAACCTGCACATTTTTAGACTGTGGGAGGAAACTAGAGCACCCGAGGAAACCCACGCAGACACTGGGTGAATGTGCAAACTCCACACAGTCACCTGAGGCGGGAATTGAACCCGGGTCTCTGGCGCTGTGAGGCAGCAGTGCTAACTACTGTGCCACCGTGCTGCCCACAAGGGTTAACCACCATGGAGCCTAAAGTTACTCTGGGAAAAGAGTTGGTAGGCAGATTTGAAATGTAGTAGTAATAGTGGCTCAATAGTCTGAGGGATAGACAGTCTAGTTTGCAGCCAAGATTGTAAGTCTATACCATCTGTTGCCTCCCTGGGGACAAGGGTTTAGGACAGAACGGAACTGGATAAGTCCTTGGAAAGCGAGGGTGAATGAGCAGTGGCTGTGGTCCATGAGGGAAGCTGCAGTATAGGAAGGGAGAGCTTGGAGGTCTCACAGAATCAGTTTCAGGAGTTGGCGTGCAGGTTCATAAAATCCCCACAGTGTGGAAACAGGCCCCTCAGCCCAACATACCCCATATTTACACCTGATGAATGCATCTAACCTACACACCCCTGAACACCAAGGCCAATTTAGCATGGCCAATTCATGCTAACCTGGGCATCTTTGGACTGTGGGAGGAAACCCACGCAGACACAAGGAGAAGGTGCAAACTCCATACAGACAGTCGCCCGAGGCTGGAATTGAACGCGGTCCCTGGTGCTGTGAGGCAGTAGTGTTAATTCCTGAAGAAGGACCTGTGCCCGAAACGTCGAATCTCCTGTTCCCTGGATGCTGCCTGACCTGCTGTGCTGTTCCAGCAATAAAGTTTCAACTTTGATCTCCAGCATCTGCAGACCTCACTTTCTCCCCGTGTTAACCACTGAGCCACTGTGCCATCCTCAGGTTGAAACACATTCTTGCATGGCAGTAATCTCAGAATATTACTGAGAATAATACTTCACTATTCAGACAAAGGCAGATCAGGGAGGTAAATGCCTGGCTTCAGGAGTGGTTAGAAGGGAGGGCTTTAGAGTTTTGGAGCATTGGGATCATTTTTTGGGAAAGGAGGAAGCTGGATGCTGGGTAATCCAAGATGGAGAACAGGACAAATTTCTGGCTGTAACACCTGCTCCTTTTTTGAGAGATTTTAGATGTTGGAGGTGATTTCCTCAAATTCCAGGAGCAGCAATTACTGTTTTATATGCTGTTGCACTGTTTTGGAACTTTGGACAAAAAAAGTCAAAACAACAGCAGTTTTAAAAGGGGGAAAAACAGACAAAGGAAGCACATGGTGAGGTCAGTGCAGGAGAGAGAGAGAGAACCTGCACAGTTACCGCCTTTGCTGTTTGAATTCATGCATCGTTGGACGTCGGAGTGCATCTGGAAAAATTAACAAACAGTGAAATTCACAACTGATCTTGGAGGAACTGTTGGGCGAAGTTCACAGCGCAGAATCAGATAAGTTAATTGTAGCCTACAGAGCATCTGCAGTAGTGAGTAGAGTGGGTTCTTTCTTGATTATATGTTTTTGGAGATATGTCTCTTGATTAAACTTAAAATATAAGCCATAACTATTAATTTAACCTGGGGCAGTGTTTTGTAGAGGAATAAGACGGTGTTATTTTCTGGGTCTGTAGATTGTCAAGGAGCAAAAATGGTCTTTGCAGTGATATGTACTTCTTGTCAGATGTGGGAGTTTAAAGAGAGTTTAAGGGTTACTGTGGATTATATCTGCCATAAATGCTGTTGGCTGCGAATCTTATCAGATCGAATGGATCGGTTGGAGAGACAGTTAGAAGAAATGAGGAATTTGCA
>NC_057727.1:3119055-3125003 GCF_004010195.1 Chiloscyllium plagiosum
GAAAGATCTTGTGAAACTTGAAAGGGTTCAGAAAAGATTTACAAGGATGTTGCCAGGATTGGAGGATTTGAGCTATCGGGAGAGGTTGAACAGGCTGGGGCTGTTTTCCCTGGAGCGTTGGAGGCTGAGGGGTGACCTTGTAGAGGTTTATCAAATCATGAGGGGCATGGATAGGATAAATAGACAAGTCTTTTCGGCTGTTTTCCCTGGAGCGTTGGAGGCTGAGGGGTGACCTTGTAGAGGTTTATCAAATCATGAGGGGCATGGATAGGATAAATAGACAAAGTCTTTTCCCTGGGATGTGGGAGTCCAAAACTAGAGGATATAGGTTAGGGTGAGAAGGGAAAGATATAAAAGAGATCTAAGGGCAACATTTTCACGCAGAGGGTGGTACGTGTATGGAATGAGCTGCCAGAGGAAGTGGTGGAGGCTGGTACAATTGCAACATTTAAAAGGCATTTGGATGGGTATATGAATAGGAAGGGTTTAGAGGGGTATGGGCTGGGTGCTGGCAGGTGGGACTAGATTGGGTTGGGATATCTGGTTGGCATGGACGGGTTGGACCGAAGGGTTTGTTTCCATGTTGAACATGCTATAACTAAGATGGTGGTTAAAAGGGAAGAGGTATAACAGTTGGTCAAAGATCATATGATTACTCTTGAACAAGATGCAGTTCCTGAATTAGAATCTATAGGTTAACCGTGAGAAACAGGAAGGGAGCAGTGGCCTTGTTGGATATTTATTACAGACCTCCAAATAGCGGGAAAGGAGTAGAAGAGAGCATTTGTAGGCGGATATTAGAAAGCTGCAGGGCCGGTAGGATTGTGATTGACGGTGATTTTAAATTGGCTCACATTAGATTGGGAAAAGGGGCGAGTGTGGACAGGAAGGGAAGAAATTCCCAGAATGTGTGCAGGAGAACTTTCTGGAACAGTACATTTCCAATCCTACCAGGAAGGAAGCTTTGCTGGATCTAGTCCCAAGAAATGAGGCAGGCCGAGTGGAGAATGTCAGAGTGGGGCGTTTTCCCAAAGAAGCGATCAAAATGCAATAAGGCTCAATATTAAGTTGAAAATGTGTTGCTGGAAAAGCGCAGCAGGTCAGGCAGCATCCAGGGAACAGGAGAATCGACGTTTCGGGCATAAGCCCTTCTTCAGGAAGCCCTTCTTCGGGCTTATGCCCGAAACGTCGATTCTCCTGTTCCCTGGATGCTGCCTGACCTGCGCTTTTCCAGCAACACATTTTCAGCTCTGATCTCCAGCATCTGCAAACCTCACTTTCTCCTCAATATTAAGTTGGAAAAGGATAAATATCAGTCAAGGATTGAGGTCCGAGAGTGGAAAAGGGCAGATTTTAGGGGTCTAGAAGTTGAACTGGTACAGGTTAATTGCAAACACATTTTGATGGATAAAACAGTGGATGAAAAATAGGAGACTTTCAAAAGAGAGATGAAAAGAGGGCAAGCTGGAAACACAGACCTGCAAAATAAATCCTGGGTCTCCAAAAGTACAATATCCTGGATGACTGAATATTGGTGAGAAAATAAGGGAGAAAAAGGAGGCAAGAAAGAGGATGCAATTGATATCTGAGGTAGTGTCTCAAATGCAGCCGAGAGGCTGGGGTTGGAGCAAGGATTGAGTTTCAGAGGCACGAGGTCATGCTGCAACTGAATAAAACTCTGGTGTAACCGCGCTTAGAGTATTGTGTACAGTTCTGGTCACCACATTATAGGAAGGATGTGGAAGCCTTGGAAAGGGTTCAGAGGAGATTTACTAGGATCTTGCCTGGTATGGAGGGAAGGTCTTATGAGGAAAGGCCGAGGGACTTGAGGCTGTTTTCATTAGAGAGAAGAAGGTTGAGAGGGGACTTAATTGAGCTGAAAATGTGTTGCTGGAAAAGCGCAGCAGGTCTGGCAGCATCCAAGGAACAGGAGAATCGACATTTCGGGCATAAGCCTTTCTTCAGGAAACTGAACATTCCTGAAGAAGGGCTCATGCCCGAAACGTCGATTCTCCTGTTCCCTGGATGCTGCCAGACCTGCTGCGCTTTTCCAGCAACACATTTTCAGCTCTGATCTCCAGCATCTGCAATTCTCACTTTCTCCTCCTTGGTGACTTAATTGAGACCTATAAGATAATCAGAGGATTAGATTAGATGGACAGTGAGAGACTTTTTCCTCGGATGATGATGGCTTGCACACGGGGACAAAGCTTTAAATTGAGGGGTGATAGATATAGGACAGATGTCAGAGGTAGCTTCTTTACTCAGAGAGTAGTAGGGGATTGGAACGCCCTGCCTGCAACAGTACTATACTCAGCAACTTTAAGGGCATTTAAATGGTCATTGGGTAAACATATGGATGAGAATGGAGTAGTGTACGATAGATGGGCTTCAGATTGGTTCCACAGGTCAGCACAACATCGAGGGCTAAAGGGCCTGTACTGTGCTAAAGTGTTCTATGTTCTAAGGAAGGCTAAGAGGAAACATGACGAAAGGATGGCAGGCTGCACTAAAACAAATAGTAGCAACTTCTTCAAGCAGATTAATAGCAAAAGTTTCATGAAGGATAGAGTGGGGCCTATAAGGAAATAAATATGGTAAGCTATTCACTGAAGAAAAGTGTAAGGCAGAGGTACTAAATAAGTACTTTGTTTCTGTCTTTACCCAACTAGAAAATGGTGACAATGGCTCAGTTGAAAATGTGGGTGTTGAGCAACTGAGTTGTATAGTGATAGATAAAGAAGAGGTGCTAAAAAGGCTGGCAGCACTCCAGGTAGAGAAGTCGCCAGGTCCAAACGCGATGCTTCCCAGATTGCTAAGACAGGTAAGGGAGCAAATTGCCAAGTGGTTAACAGAAATTTTCTAGGCCTCTCTGAATATTCTGGGGAACTGGAGGATTGCAAATGTGATGTCATTGTTTAAGAAAGGAGCAAAGGATAACCCAGGAAACTACAGACCTGTCTGCTTGACATTAATAGCGGGAAAACTGATGGATGCCATAATATAGGAAAACGACAAATATACACTCAGAGAAAAATAAACTAATACTAGACAGTCAACATGGCTTTGTCATGTCTGACAAATTTAACTGAGTTCTTTGACAGTGAGTGCATGAGGGTAGTGCTGTGAATGTTGTACAGTTGGACTATTCAGAAAGCATTTGGTACGGCACCACATAGCAGGTTGGTTAGAAAATCAGAAATGTTTGGGATTGATCTTCTATGTCATGCCTTGGTAGCATGGATTTGAAATTTATTAAAAGATAGGAAGCAGAGAATAGGTATAGATGGACATTTCTCAGACTGGAGAAGAGATGAAGGTGGTGCTTCCCAGGGATTAATGTTGGGACCT
This sequence comes from Chiloscyllium plagiosum, assembly GCF_004010195.1. NCBI lineage: Eukaryota > Metazoa > Chordata > Chondrichthyes > Orectolobiformes > Hemiscylliidae > Chiloscyllium > Chiloscyllium plagiosum. The sequence continues at coordinate 3,122,407 of NC_057727.1, forward strand.
TGCTTTTTCTGATCTATAAAAACAATTTCGAGATGGATGCTGAAGGCAAACTCTCTGAGTTTGCAGATGATACTAAACTAGGGTGAATAATGAATTGTGAGGATCACAGCGTGACTTCGGAGGGATATTGACAAGTTAGCCAAATGGGCAGACACCTGGCAGATGAATTTTAGCACAGAGAAATGTGAGGTAATGCAATTTGTTAGAAAAAAACAGAGAGACATAGACAGACCATACAGGCTCAATGGTTCAACTGTTAATGGAGTACAGGAGCAGCGGTACCTTGGGGTTCACTTATGTAATTCTCTGAAGGTGACCAGGCAAGTTGAAACATTTAAGAAGGCTTATGGGGTCCATTAGACTTGGGAGCAGAAATCGGGCCAATCAGCCCATCGAGTCTGCTCCATCATTCAATCATAAGTTTCTTAACCCCATTCTCCCACTTTCTCCCCATAAGTCTTGATCCCCTTGATACTCAAGAACTTATTTATCTCCATCTTCAATATACTCAATGACCCGGCCTCCACAGCTTTCTGTGGCAGTGAATTCCATAGATTCACCACTCTCTGGCTGAAGAAGTTTCTCCTCATCTCCATTTTAAAAGGTCTTCCAATTACTCTAAGGCTGTGTCCTCGGGCGCTAATGTCTCCTGCCAATGGAAACACCTTCCCAACATCCACTCTGTCCAGGCCATTCAGTATTCTGTATGTTTCAATTAGATTTCCCCCTCATCCTTCTAAACTCCATCGAGTACAGACCCAGAGTCCTCAAACATTCCTCATATGTTAAGCTTTTCATTCCTGGCACCTTTCTCATGAACCTCCTCTGAACACACTCCAGGGCCAGTACATCCTTCCTGAGATATGGGGCCCAAAACTGCACACAATACTCAGAAGTACATGCTTGCTTTCATATTCAAGTCCTCTCAAAATAAATGCCATCACCGCATTTGCCTTCCTAACTACTGACTCAACCTGTAAGTTTACCTTGAGAGAATCCCAAGTCTCTTTGCACTTCAAACTTCCAAATTTTCTCCCCATTTATTCTTCCTACCAAAGTGCATGACCTCACACTTTCCCATGTTGTACCCAATCTGCCACTTGTTTGCCCACTCTCCTAACCTGTCCAAATCCTTCTACAGTCTCCCCGCCTCCTCAATGCTACCTGTCCCTCTACCTATCTTTGTATCATCTGCAAACTTGGCCAGAATGCGTTCAATTCCTTCATCTAGATTGTTAATGTATAAAGGGAAAAGTTGTGGTCCCAACACTCAGCCTTGCAGAACACCATTTGTCACCGGCTGCCATTCTGAGAAGGACCCTTTTATCCCCACTCTCTGCCAGACAGCCAAGTTTCTGTCCATGCTAGTACCTTGCCTCTGACACCATGGGCCCTTATCTTACTCAGTAGCCTCCTGTGTGGCACATTGTCAAAGGCCTTCTTGAAGTCCAGGTAGACAACATCCATTGGCTCTCCTTGGTCTAACCTGCTCGTTACTTCCTCAAAGAATTCCAACAGATTTGTCAGGCATGACCTCCCCTTGATGAAACCATGCTGACTTTCCTATTTTACCATAAGTATTCAGATATCCTTCACAATGAATTCCAGGAACTTACCCACGACCAAGGTCAGGATAATCAGTCTGTAATTTTCCGTCTTTTACCAGGGTGTCACGTTAGCAATTTTTCAGTCCTCTGGTACTGTCCCTGATTCTAGCAATTCCTGAAAGTTCACCTCTAATGCCTCCACTATCTCTTCAGCTATCTCCTTTAGAACTCTGAGGTGTAGTCCATCTGGTCCAGGTGATTTATCCACCTTCAGGCCATTCAGATTTTCTAGCACCTTCCCCTTGGTGATGGCCACCAGACTCAGCTCTGCCCCCTCACTCTTTTGAATTTTTCTACAGGTAAGGCTTATAAAGAGAAGTATAGAATATGAAAGCATGGAAGTGATGTTACACCTCTAAAAATCATTGGTCAGAACACATTTGGAAAATTGTCTTCAGTTCTGAGCAGGTCCTTCCACTGACACCCTCCTTCGACTGACTGAACTGGTCCTCACCCTGAACAACTTCTCTTTCCAATCCTCCCACTTCCTCCAAACCAAAGGAGTAGCCATGGGCACCCGCATGGGCCCCAGCTATGCCTGCTTCTTCATAGGATTTGTGGAATAGTCCATCTTCCGCAGCTACACTGGCACCACCCCCCACCTTTTCCTCCGCTACAACAATGACTGTATTGGTGCCGCCTCATGCTCTCACGAGGAGGTTGAACAGTTCATCCACTTCACCAGTACCTTCCACCCCGACCTCAAATTCACCTGCACCCGAAGTGGCCTCCTCTATAGTGGGGAGACAGGCCGCCTACTTATGGAACATTTCAGAGAACACCTGTGTGACATCCAGACCAACCAACCCAACCACCCCGTGGCTCAACACTTCAACTCCCCCTCCCACTCCACCAAGGACATGCAGGTCCTTGGACTCCTCCATCGTCAGACCATGGCAACACGACGGTTGGAGGAAGAGCGCCTCATCTTCCGCCTGGGAACCCTCCAACCACAAGGGATGAACTCAGATTTCTCCAGTTTCCTCATTT
>NC_057727.1:3126492-3175904 GCF_004010195.1 Chiloscyllium plagiosum
GGGGAGGAAACTGTGAGAGAGCAAGCCAGGGAGAGAGAGAGAGAGAGTGGGGAGGAGACAGTGAGAGACCAGGCCAGGGAGAGAGAGAGAGATTGGGGAGGAGACAGTGAGAGACCAAGCCAGGGAGAGAGAGAGAGATTGGGGAGGAGACAGTGAGAGACCAAGCCAGGGAGAGAGAGAGAGATTGGGGAGGAGACAGTGAGAGACCAAGCCAGGGAGAGAGAGAGAGATTGGGGAGGAGACAGTGAGAGACCAAGCCAGGGAGAGAGAGAGAGATTGGGGAGGAGACAGTGAGAGACCAAGCCAGGGAGAGAGAGAGAGATTGGGGAGGAGACAGTGAGAGACCAAGCCAGGGAGAGAGAGAGAGATTGGGAAGTGGGCAATTAGGGACTCGGTCAGAGAGAGACAGACAGACAGACAGAGATTGGGAGTAGACAGTGAGGGACCAGATCAGAGAATATCGTGGATTGAGATAACAAAATCATAAATCACATACTTACATCTGAGGAGCACTCAGTGAGAATTCTTTCAGCAGTAAGTAAAGGTCAGAGAGAGACAGACAGACAGACAGAGATTGGGAGTAGACAGTGAGGGACCAGATCAGAGAATATCGTGGATTGAGATAACAAAATCATAAATCACATACTTACATCTGAGGAGCACTCAGTGAGAATTCTTTCAGCAGTAAGTAAGGATGCTAAAATAAAACTGGAGAACCAACCGCCTTGAACTTTTCTCAAACTGTCGCAAATGTATAAATTTGCATTTTCTGACACAAGCATTGTCACTCTGACTGAGTAGGGTCAGACTTACTGGCACCTGGTCTCTAATGAAATCCCACTTGTATATTGTTTCAGAGAATGAGAGCTGAACTGGGCTCCCCCAGGGGACTCTTCATGGGTGTGTCAGTACTAAAGGGAGAAAGGTCTGACTATAGAGAGCTGAGACCTGCATCTGCACTTTTCTGACCGGCACAAAAAGTTGGTCTCTTCACAGTCAAAATCAGAAGCACTTCCAAGGTAATTTGCTGCATTCCCATCACTCTCTGGCTCAAGATCACAACACATTTAAGTGCCAGCAATGACTCAGTGGTTATGAATGTTGCTTCTGAGATCAGAAGGTTGTGGGTTCAAGTCCCAGCGCAGACTCAAGCTGAGAACCCAGCTTGACCATTTCCAGTGTTGGTGTGCTCTGAAGGAGGGCTGCAGTGTCTGAGATGCCCCTCTTGAGTGTGGAGTTAAATAGGGTCCCATCTGCACTCATCAGTGGATTCCATTGCACCATTTCAAGAGGAATCCTGAACTAAGGTGCACAAAGTTAAAATCACACAACACCAGGTTATAGTGGTGGCACAGTGGTTAGCACTGCTGTCTCACACTGCCAGAGACCTGGGTTCAATTCCCGCCTCAGGCAACTGTCTGTGTGGAGTTTGCACATTCTCCCCGTGTCTGCGTGGGTTTCCTCTGGGTACTCCGGTTTCCTCCCACAGTCCAAAAATGTGCAGGTCAGGTGAATTGGCCATGCTAAATTGCCCATAGTGTTAGGTGAAGGGGTAAATGTAGGGGATGGGTCTGAGTGGGTTGCTCTTCGGCGGGTCGGTGTGGACTTGTTGGGCTGAAGGGACTGTTTCCACACTGTAAGTACTCTAATCACTATAGTCCAACAAGTTTAATTGGAAGCACGCTAGCTTTCGGAGCGCCGCTCCTTCATCAGGTGGTTGTGGAGGACACAATTGTAAGGCACAGCATTTATAGCAAATCTGAACCAGGGGACACTGTTACAAAATAAAGGGATGGTTGTTTAAAACTGAGATGCAAAGGAATCTCTTGGACCAGAGAGTTGTGGAAGCTACATCCATGGAAGTGATTAAGACAGAGGTAAGTAGATCTTGAAATGTCAGAGAAGTGAGGGCTATTAGGAGCTGATGTGAAAGAAGAACTGAACCTGAGGCAGGTCAGCCATGATCTTACATGAGTATAGCAGGCTTGAGGGGCTGAATGGCCTACTCTTGCTTCTACTTCTCATGCTCCAATTTCAAAGTTGTCTCAGAGACGTGAGGTGATGTTTGGAACAGCTCCCACTTCTAGCTCAGCCCTGGGCCTGGATCTCCTCCAGCCCAGTACCTCAAGTCCCTGTAGCTAAACTGGCGACTCTGCTGTAACTGTGCCTCTCCGCGCCATCACCTCTGGAACACAGACCAGGGGATTAGGCCTGGGACCGGCTCATTGATCACCAGGAAACCTTGGGCAGGGGAAGAGCCATGTCCACTTCATCCTGGCATTGCTGCTGTCTCTGCCCAACCCCATGCTGCCATCTTTGTCCATCACTCTGCACAGACTGTGCTCTCACCAATGCTACTGCAACCGAGGAGAAAAGATAGGAGGAAAGATTTTAAAGAAAACAGAAAGAAAAGTAAGAGGACAAAAATGAAGAAAGAAAAGAAAAGCAGACAGGACTAGATGAGTCCTGGGTTCAATGGCCCAAACATTGCTACTTTGCCACCTCCATCTTAAGAATTTATATAAATATATATTTTATATATACAGAATTATGTGCATATAATTTATATATACAGAAATTTAATATATATATAATTTATATACACAGAATTTTTATATAATTTATATATGCAGAATTATGTACATATACAATTTATATATACAGAATTTTAATATATATATATAATTTATATATGCAGAATTTTAATATATATATATATAATTTATGTAGAGTCATAGAGATGTACAACATGAAACAGACCCTTCAGTCCAACTTGTCCATGCCAACCAGATAAGCCAACCCAAACTAGTCCCACCTGCCAGCACCCGGCCGTTATCCCTCCAAACCCTTCCTATTCATATACCTATCCAAAAGCCTCTTAAATGTTGCAATTGTACCAGCCTCCACCACATCCTCTGGCAGCTCATTCCATATACGTACCACATTCTGTGTGAAAAAGTTGCCCCTTAGGTCTCTTTAATATCTTTCCCCTCTCACTCTAAACCTATACCCCTCCAGTTCTGGACTCCCCAACCCCAGGGAAAAGACTTTGCCTATTTACCCTATCCATGCCCCTCATAATTTTGTAAACCTCTATAAGGTCACCCCTCAGCCTTCGACGTTCCAGGGAAAACCTGGAGTAATGCCTCCCTGGAATAAAGACTGTTCAGCCTCTCCCTGTAGCTCAGATCCTCCAACCCTGGAAACATCCTTGTGAATCCTTTTCTGAATCCTTTCAAGTTTCACAACATCTTTCCGATAGGAAGGAGACCAGAATTGCACACAATATTCCAACAGTGACCTAACCAATGTCCTGTACAGCCGCAACATGACCTCCCAACTCCTGTACTCAATACTCTGACCAATAAAGGAGAACATACCAAACACCGTCTTCTATTCTATCTACATGCGCCTTCACTTTCAAGAAGCTATGAACCTGCACTCCAAGGTGTCTTTGTTCAGCAGCACTCCCTAGGACCAGAATTTTATCGATATATAATTTATATATACATAATTGTAACATAGATGGAAATGTGTTGCTGGAGAAGCGCAGCAGGTCAGGCAGCATCTAGGGAACAGGAGAATCGACGTTTCGGGCATTAGCCCTTCTCCAGCAACACATTTCCATCTCTGATCTCCAGCATCTGCAGACCTCATTTTCTCTTCATAATTGTAACATAGCAGAGTGGTGCAGCGGGAGCGTGCTGGGCCCATAATCCAGAGGTCAATGGATCGAAGCCATCCTCTGCCATCTATTCCATGTGTGGGTGGCACGGTGGCACAGTGGTTAGCACTGCTGCCTCACAGCGCCAGAGACCCGGGTTCAGTTCCCGCCTCAGGCGACTGACTGTGTGGAGTTTGCACGTTCTCCCCGTGTCTGCGTGGGTTTCCTCCGGGTGCTCCGGTTTCCTCCCACAGTCCAAAGATGTGCAGGTCAGGTGAATTGGCCATGCTAAATTGCCCGTAGTGTTAGGTAAGGGGTAAATGTAGGGGTATGGGTGGGTTGCGCTTCGGCGGGTCGGTGTGGACTTGTTGGGCCGAAGGGCCTGTTTTCACACTGTAAGTAATCTAAAAAAAATCAAAAAAAAAATAATTTATATATACAGAATTATATACACATATTATTTATATATATATAGAATGTTTAATCCATATAATTTATATATGCATAATTATATACATATATAATTTATATATTCAGAATTTGTAAATATAAAATGCTTGTGAAAATGGTTTGGAGGAGAATGTAGGTGACCTCATTAGTAAGTTTGTGGGTGACGCAAAGATTGGGAAAGCTGCAGGTAGTGAGGAGGATTACTAGAGGATAATAGATAGGCTGGAGACTTGGGCAGGATATAGATAGGCTGGAGACTTGGGCAGGGTATAGATAGGCTGGAGACTTAACATAGAAGAATACAGCGCAGTACAGGCCCTTTGGCCCTCGATGTTGCGCCGATCCAAGCCCACCTAACCTATACTAACCCACTATCCTCCATATGCCTATCCAATGCCCGCTTAAATGCCCATAAAGAGGGAGAGTCCACCACTGCTACTGGCAGGGCATTCCATGACTTGGGCTGAGAAATGGCAGATGGAATTTAATCTAGACAAAGAAATGTTTTTTGGATGGTCTAATGCAGGGAGGAAGTATACAGTAAATGGCAAGGCCCTTGGTCGCATTAACGTACAGAGGGATCTAGGTGTACAGGTCCACAGTTCTCTGAAAGTGGTAACGCAAGTGGATAAGTTGGTCAATAAGGCAGATGGCATGCTTGCCTTCATCGGTCAATGCATAGAGTATAAAAATTGGCGAGGAATTACAACTGTACAGAACTTTAGTTTTGCCACACTTGAAATACTGTGCACAGTTCTGGTCGCCACACTACCAGAAGGATGTGGAGACTTTGGACAAAGGTACAGAACGGTTGACCAGGATGTTGAATGGTTTGGAGGGTATTAGCGGCGAGGAAAGATTGCACAAACTTGGTTTGAGCTTAGTTTCACTTGAACTGAAAGGATGAGGAGCAACCTGATAGAGGTTCACAAAATTATGAGAGGTATGGGTAGAATGGATAACCAGAGTCTTTATTCCAGGGAGGCATTACTCAGGGATATAGGTTTAAAGTGAAAGGGGGAAGGTTTAAAGGAGATGTGAGAGTTGAGGTTTTTTTACACAGAAGATGGTAAATGCATGAAATGCGCTGCCAGAGGAGGTGGTAGAGGCAGATTCAATCACAACTTTTAAGAGGCATGTTGACAGATACATGAATAGGAATGTTTTAGTTTATAAAGGGGGCCGAAGGGCCTGTTCTTGTGCTGTACTGTTATTTGTTATTTATAGAGGATTAGAATTCAAAAAACTAGTGAAACTATTTTAAACTTCTTAATCATGGGTGAGCAGACAGACACTTGGGGGGAGGTGGTTATAAAAGACATTTCAGGTGTCCCTGAGGTAAGATGAAAGGCTGAATTGCGAACAGAGAGAGATTGTTTTAGGTACAGAGGGAACTGGCAGCCTTTCTTGGGAGAGGAGAGCAAGTGCAGGAAGACCAAGACCAGACAAAAATGGATAATCAGTTTCATAAAATAAAACTTGCAACTCTTTCAACAAGTGCTTCCATATGTTAAACATGAAATAGTTTTTGGCTTTAGTAAGGGTAGGGGGAACCATGTTGACTATTCTATTTGAAAAGGAGACCAAGCTCTGTTGAAGAGTTGAAACGTTAGCTTGCTCTGTCTTCATGGACACTGCCTGACCCACTGTGATCTCCAGCATTTTTTTTAAAATCCCCTACAGTGTGGAAACAGACCCTTCGTCCCAAGTCCACACCAACCCTCCGAAGAGTAACCCACCCAGATCCATTTCCCTCTGACTAATGCACCTAACACTGTGGGCAATTTGACATGGCCAATTCACCTGACCTGCACATCTTTTGGACTGTGGGAGGAAACTGGAGCACCTGGAGGAAACCCACACAGACACGGGGAAAATATTCAAACTCCACACAGACAGTCACCCAAGGCCGGAATCGAACCAGGGACCGTGGTGCTGTGAGGCAGCAGTGCTGACCACTGAGCCACAGTTTCTGAAAAGGAGACAAGACAGATTGGAGAATTACTTTCTCAGTTAGACCATACCCAGAGCACTGTGAGCAGTTCTGGTATCATAGAATGGATAGAGACACTGTCAAAAATGCAAGGACGGAGATTCACAAGAATGATCACAGAAGGGAGAGTTTCTGAGTGTGGGAAAGGTCTGAGCAGGTTTGAGCTGATTCTTTTTTTCACTACAGAAGGGATAACTGTGTGTTGCACTGTTGGAGGACAACATAGAGGCTCAGTGGTTAGCACTGCTACCTTACAACACCAAGGACCAGCCTCGAGTGACTGTCTGTGTGGAGTTTGCACATTCTCCCCGTGTCTGTGTGGGTTTCCTCCGGGTGCTCCAGTTTCCTCCCACAGTCCAAAAGATGTGCAGGTCAGGTGAATTGGCCATGCAAAATTGCACAGAGTGTTTAGGGTTGTGTAGATTAGCTGCATTAGTCAGGGGTAAAAATAGGGTAGGGTCTGGGAGGTTTACTCTTTGGAGGATTGGTGTCGACTTGTTTGGACCAAAGGGCCTGTTTCCACAGTGTAGGGATTAGATTAGATTACTTACAGTGTGGAAACAGGCCCTTCGGCCCAACAAGTCCACACCGACCCGCCGAAGCGCAACCCACCCAGACCCATTCCCCTACATTTACCCCTGCACCTAACACTACGGGCAATTGAGCATGGCCAATTCACCTGACCTGCACATTTTTGGACTGTGGGAGGAAACCCACGCAGACACGGGGAGAATGTGCAAACTCCACACAGTCAGTCTGCCTGAGGCGGGAATTGAACCCGGGTCTCTGGCGCTGTGAGGCAACAGTGCTAACCACTGTGCCACCGTGTCGCCCACCTATGATGATTCTAAAATAGATGATCAGGTAATGACCAGGGAGATGTTGAGATAAATGTTTGTGCTTGACAAGGCAAGGCAAAAATATACTACCTGCCAAATTAGAGATATTAGATATGAAACAAGTCTGTCAGCACAGAGAGAATTAGGAAATAAAAATGCATTCCAAGGCATTAATCAGATGTCAGTATCGAGATGATGGATGTGAATCTCTTGATTCACCCTCTCATGCATTTTGAAATCATCTGACTGCCTCAATTACATTAGTGCCATGTATTCACTCCCATGTAGTCATTACATCCTGTTTGATCACAGTTTATGAACGTGCACTAATCTCATTAGTCAATTGGTGTAACATGGGAAACTTAATTGGGGACATCCAGACTCACTCTGTCAACCTCCTGAGACTCACTGATGCATGTGAGTATCGGTCCCATTGCCTGCTTTAATTTATCAGGATCACTGAGAGCTTGAGGCAGGCAGTGAGAGGCTGCAGGCTCAAGGGGTTATAAATACTGGACAAACAAGCTGCTTTCACTGGGACTCACCTACAATTCGCTTCTTATGTTATTCCCTAACTTTGTAAAACAGCAATAATTGGGTATTTACACAATGGCTTTGACGTGACGAGATGTTGCAAGTGATGTGAATCAGGAAAGATTTGACAGAAAGCCACAAAACTAAGCAATGGTTCATGAGATCAGTTCCAGGGACGAGGGGTTTGTCAGATAAGGAGAGTTTAGGCCAATACTCGCTTGGGCTTAGAAGAATGAGGGGAGATCTAATTGAGGTCTATAAGATGCTTAAGGGGATTGACACAGTTGATGGAAAGAGAATGGTTCCTCATGTGGGCGGCACGGTGGTACAGTGGGCGGCACGGTGGTACAGTGGTTAGCACTGCTGCCTCGCAGCGCCAGAGTTCCCGGGTTCAATTCCCGCCTCAGGCGACTGACTGTGTGGAGTTTGCACGTTCTCCCCGTGTCTGCGTGGGTTTCCTTCGGGTGCTCCGGTTTCCTCCCACAGTCCAAAGACGTGCAGGGCAGGTGAATTGGCCATGCTAAATTGCCCGTAGTGTTAGGTAAGGGGTAAATGTAGGGGTATGGGTGGGTTACGCTTCGGCGGGGCGGTGTGGACTTGTTGGGCCGAAGGGCCTGTTTCCACACTGTAAGTAATCTAAATGAGGGGTTATAGTTTTAGGATAAGGGGTGGCAGATTTAAAACAGAAGTGATGAGAAATCCCTGCTCTCAAAGGGTCATGAATCTGTGGCATTCACTCTCCCAGAGTGTGGTGGATGCTGGGCCTTTGAGTAAATTTAAGGAGGTGATAGACAGATTTTTAATCAGTAACAGGTGAAGGATGACGGAGAACGGGCAGGAGAGTGGAGTTGAGGCCGAGATGATATTAGCCATGATCTCACTTGAGGGGCTGAATGGCCTCCTCCTGATCTTATGTTCTCGTGTGACATAATAATGATCTCATTGAAACATTCTGGACAAGATGGCTATCAGGAAGTTGTTTCCCATGTGGCTGGTGGTATAGTTTAAGGTTAAGAGGTTTGCCTTGTGAGATGGATGAGAAGAATTGCATCTTGGGATTTATTCAGGACTGAGAGCATTGGATTTTGATTGGCAAGTACCTTGAGGGTTAGAGGGTCAGTCAGCAAGGCAGGGCTGAGACCACAACCAATTTTGCCATCGTTTTATTGAGTGAAGGAGCAGGTTTGAGCCTCCTAAGACCTATGTGTCTAAAATGATACATTAGGACAGGTGACCAAAACACATGGCCACAGAGGTAGAGTCTGGAGGCGGAGAGTTTTACGGTGGGAATTCCAGAACCTGGGTCCTCAGGCAGCTGAAGGCATGGCCAGCAACGGCGATGTGATTAAGACCAAGGTGTTCAAGAAACCAGAGTTGTAAGGAGCACAGCAATCCTGAAGGATTGTAGAGATGACAGAGGTTTCCAAAGATGGGGAGGGGCAGCCAGACTGTAGCGTTACCTTATGGAGTCAGGGAACTGAAGATGGTAGGTCAGTCCCTGATAAGGGTAGCACAGTGGCCCAATAGTTAGCACTGCTGCCTCACAGCACCAGGGACACGGGTTTGATTCCCACCTTGGGTGACTGTCTGTGTGCAGTTTGCACATTCTCCCCATGTCTGTGTGGGTTTCCTCCAGGTGCTCCAGATTCCACCCACAATCCAAAGATGTTCAGGTTAGGTGAATTGGCCATGGGAAATTGCCCATAGTGTTCAGGGACGTGTAGGCTTTGTGCATTAGTCATGAGAAATGGAGGGTAGTAGGGTAAGGGAATGAGTCAGGGTAGGATACTCTTTGGAGGGTCGGTGTGGGTTTGCTGGACCAAATGGCCTGTTTCCACACTGTAGGGATTCTATGAAAAAAGAGCAAGGTGGTCTACTGACTTCAGTGTCCCAGAAAACAACTATACAAATGCAGGCTGTTTTTGTTGATTCTCGTGCATATTTTGATATCCGGAAAAGACACAAAAAAGACACCAAGACCCCCCCCATCCCTGCTAACAAAAGGTGCATTACTACATGATGGGGAATTGGCCCGATGCCTCTTGCAGTGGAAAAGCTTGCTGACCCTCACACCCCAGGTTGACAAATGAAGGATGGTAATTCAAGCAGTGTATTGGAAAAGATTCGGGTGGGGAAGGGGTAGGAAGAGAATCTGAACTTGAATTACAAAAGAACTAATATTCCTCAACCTCCCATATTTTCTGAGAAAGGGATGAGAATATTCTCAACGCAGTTTGTTAATTGCTTTATTAATTAAAATGTAAGAGCCGTCCGTATTGAATAGCAATTCTGTTCAACATTCACACAGTGGCCAAGACATTTTGAAGGAGGTGTTCATGTGAAATACTCTGTATCTTATTACAAAAGGTCTTTGATTCAACTCAATAAACACGTGCTATCCCGCAAGACCCAGGGCATGCTTTATGCAGCGTGTGGTACTGCATTACAACAGATGAGAGAGGGTTGGCTGAGAGATACAAGGCTGCAGTTGAATTGTGTGACTGTTCATCTCAGGGGTTCTCTTAGAGGGAACATGTTGTCCAGGATAAAGCTCACTGGCATTTGTCCCTCAGCCAATAACACAAAACAAAATAGATTATCTGTTCACTGTAACATCGCTGTTTCTCGGATCTTGATGGGACGTGTTTCCTAACGCACAACTCTCCACTGAAATACCTCATTGGCTCGAAATACTGTTCCGAAATTAACCAAGAGATTTTTTTTTGACCTGATTAAAACATACAAGATTCTTAGACGGTGGGTGGGTGAGGGGGGGGGGGGGGGAGAGGGGGGATGTGGAGAGGTTGTTTCCCTGTTTGGGAGAGTCCAGGACCAGAGGGGCATCATCTCAGAGTAAGTGGTGACACATTGAAGACAGAGATGAGGAGGAATTCCTCCTCTCTGAGGGGAGTGAATCTGTGCAATTCTTTACTGCAGAGGGCTGTCGAAGTTGGGCTGTTAAGAATATTCAAGGCAGAGGCAGACAGATTTTTAAATCAGTCAGGGCAAGGGGTGGAGGTAAAAGGGAGGGAAGAGGACATGAGGAATGTTTGATCGTCTATATTCTTATTGAATGGCAGAGTAGACTTGAGAGACCAAATGGCATTCTCCTGTTCCTATTTCTTATAGTTTCATCATCTGAAGACCATCAGACCATCAGAAAAAGGAACTGGAGTAGGCCATTCAGACCCTCAGTTTCCTCATTTCTCCTTCCCCCACCTCACCCGAGTTCTAAACTTCCAGCTCAGCACTGTCCCCATAACTTGTCCAGACTTGTCCGACCCTCTCCACGCTTCAGGCTCTCTGCCTTTATTCCTGATGAAGGGCTTTTGCCCGAAACGTCGATTTCGCTGCTCCTTGGATGCTACCTGAACTGCTGCGCTCTTCCAGCACCACTGATCCACATTCAGCCCCTCAAGGCTGGTCTGCCATTTCATAGGATCATGGCTGATCCAACATTCCTCATGTCCACTTTCCTGCCCTTTCCCCATACCTTTTGATTCACTAACATATCAAGAACTTTTGACTGATCAAATCTTTTGACCTAATTCATCTGTTATGATAGTTATATTGAGCAACACGGTAGCTCAGTGGTTTAGCACTGCTGCCTCCCAGCGTCATGGACCTCATTTCAATTCCACCCTCAGGCAACTGTCTGTGTAGAATTTGCATATTCTCCTCGTGTCTGTGTGGGTTTCCTCTGGGTTCTCCAGTTTCCTCCCACAATCCAAAGATGTGCAGGTTAAGGTGGATTGGCCATAATGCCCAGGGATGTGCAGGTTAGGTGGGCCATTAGTTATAGGAAATGCAGAGTTACAGGCTTAGGTTGGGGTCTGAGATGCTCTTCAAAGAGTTGGTGTGGACTCAATGGGCTGCATGTCCTTCTTCCACTATAGGGACTCTATGAAATATCAGGAAAGTCTAGGACTCAACATTGAGCTAAAGTTGGTGATTTTGTTTGTTCTCTGCTCCTTCTATTAAATCAGTCAATGTAGCTGAGTGAAGTCAGGGTGATGTAACTGTAGGAGGCTTTGAGAATTGTGAGGTGATTACATGTCTTCGGCTCAGTGCCCACACTGTTGTTGATTGGCCTGGGAGGAAATGAAGTTGTCTGTACTGTTCTTCATGTGAAGCAGTTTATTCCTTTCCAGTATGAAGTTGCTCTTCAAGGTTGTGTTCCAAGGTTTGAATGTTTGTTTTCGGCTGGGAATGCTTTAATTTGTTGCCTGGTACTTTCTTCAGACTGTTGCAGATCTTTGAGGAGTGACCTCTTTCGCTACATTGTTGGTGCAAGCATGGATGGTTTTTTTTAGATTACATTACATTACTGTGTGGAAACAGGCCCTTCGGCCCACCAAGTCCACACCGACCCGCCGAAGCGCAACCCACCCATACCCCTACATTTACCCCATACCTAACACTACGGGCAATTTAGCATGGCCAATCCACCTGACCTGCACATCTTTGGACTGTGCACATCTTTTGTCTTCACTAATGTAGGCATTTTAGAACCACACCTATTACACAATACTGTAGCCTTAGAAGGGTTAGAATTTCATGTTGATATGGTCACATATGGTATTCTGTTCAGATGAGAGCTCTGTCTTCTCTGGTCAGATGCTTTATTGTGCATTAAGTAATCAATGTGCTCTGTGGAATGCTCAGCGTTCAATGGAACTTTTGTTCCATAATGTTTGTCAAACAAATGTTCAACAAATGAGTTATCCAAAAGACCATAAACAGTTTGGTCACAAATGAACTGAAATATGATTTTCCACAGCTGCATGGTTCAGAAAGTGTATACAGGTCATTAATGACACTATCTACAGACTTTCTGGGAGTTGGTGTCAGCTATTGAAGCATGATCCTGCCAGTGTCCCATTTGTTCTTGAACTGAAATACTGATCAAGAGCTGTTAGCAAGTTGTAAGCTGTAACCTGCAGGAGTTTGAAGTCATTGATTAGTTTCTTGTTTTGGAAAAATATTGTTAGGATGCTGGTTGTCCTGTCTGCTCATGTTGTTCTCTTGTGGCATTCTTAGTTTATTAATGTTGTTGTTTAGCATTTGTTGCTGCAAATATTGCTGTTGTAAGACAAAAAACTGAAAGTTGTTAAACGTTTCTGCTGGTCTAATAGCTGTTGTCAATGTAAAACTCAATTTTCAAATGTGGCACCTTCAGAGAGATAAATGGAGATATTCCTTTTCCAAAAGATTTACAAAGGCTCAGTGTGTAGAATTTTCTCAAAATACCTTCACCAATGAGTTTCAATATTTTTTGACTGTATCAAAGATGGTTATCTTGATGTTCTTGTGTCTAAGATATTTTCACACCAAATTGTACACCACATGAGCACATTTGTGCTCTTTTTCCTTATACAATTTTCCATATTTTAGTGGTGACCAGGAAGATTGATAAGGGCCGGGCAGTAAACGTAGTCTATATAGATTTCAGTAAGACTTTTGATAAGGATCTACATGGTAGGCTGTGCTGGAAGGTCAGATCGCCTGGAATCCAGGGGAGCTGACAAATTGGATACACAATTTTCTTGATGGCAGGAAGCAGAAGGTAATAGTGGAAAGATGTTTGTTCGAGGCCTGTGACTAGTGGTATACCTCAGGGGTCAGTGCTAATCCCATTGCTGTTTGTTATCCATATCAACGATTTGGATGAGAACGTACAAAACATGATAAGTAAGTTTGCAGATGACGCTAAAATAGGTGGTATTGTGGACAGTGAGGAAGGTTATCAGAAACTGCAGCTGGACTTTGATCAGCTGGGGAAGTGGGCCAAGAAATGGCAAACGGACTTTAATACATAAGTGTGAGGTCTTGCATTTAGGAAATTCAAACCAAGGTAGGAGTTTCATTGTGAATGACAGGGCCTTAAGGAGTGTAGTGAAACTGAGAGACCTTGGAGTCCAGGTGCATGGTTCACTGAAAGTGGAGCCACAGGTAGACAGGGCAGTGAAGAAGGCTTTTGGCCTTCTTTAGGAGACTGAGGGGGGGGGGGGGGGGGGTATCTGTATAAGATCATGAGAGACATGGATGGAGTGAACGCACTCAGTCTTTTTCCCAGCGTTGGAGAATTGAGGACTAGAGGGCATCAGGTTAAGGTCAGAGGGGAAAGAATAAAAGGGAACCTGAGGGGCAATGTTTTTTACACAGAGGGTGGTACGCATATGGAATGAGCTGCTAGTGGAAATGGTTGAGGCAGGTACATTAACAATATTTGAAAGACAATAGTACAAATACATGAATAGGAAAGGTTTAGAAGGATGCAGGCCAGTGCAGGGAGATGTGGTCAGTGTGGATGGACATTTTGGTCGGCATGGACCAGTTTGGGCTAAACGGCCTGTCTCCGTGCTGTAGGATTCTATGACTCTATGAATGAGATCAAAAGAACTTTTCAGTTGCCAAACAAAACTTTGTCATTCAAGCTGTGAAAATAGCAAAGATATCATAACTTCACGATTAAGGCAACTAAGATACAAATTGCGATGACACATACTCATTTACTTTGGGTGCCAGGGAGCAACAAATGACAGCAACCCGGTGTATTACTGACAATCTAACCCATTGAAACAGCAGACGAAACCCAACAAAGGATCACTGACCCTGCAGGGACATGGAGTAATTTTCTTGGGGTGGGGAAAGAGCACACATTTGATAAAAGCCCTGTCTTTTTTGTTCCCATAATTTGGCATTAGGTTCCTGAATAGGAGATAAGGGGTTGGTGGATGGATTAACATCTCGATCTGGCTGCTCTCCCAGTTAATTGGGCTGCGACAAGACATTGCTTTGGCTGACACTGGCAGGTAAAGAGCTCTAGAATTACTGGCCCACTGAATGACAGCTCACCAATTTTAATTTGTCACTGACATACTGATCCAGGATAATGAGAGACACACTTAACTCAGGCCTGCAAACTTATATTTTGTTTTCAGTCACATTATTGCTGCTAAGAGGCTGTGTAGAGTCACACAATGGAACAAGGGCCATTGTCACTGAAAGTGTAAAGGAACAAAGAGGAGGGATGCTATTTTTTAACACAATGAGTCAATTTATTCCCTTACTTGGTGACTGTTTCAAATGCAAGAGAAAAAGAATAATACCACAGAAAAGGAAGCAGGAAATGGTACAAATCCTGTAACATCAGCAGTTTGATGGGAGAGAGGGAGGTTAATTCTGTCTCTAACCCTGTACTGTCCCTGTCCTGGGAGTGTTTGATGGGGGACAGTGAAGAGGGAGCTTTACTCTGTCTCTAACCCCATGCTGTCCCTGTCCTGGGAGTGTTTAATGGGGGACAGTGTAGAGGGTTCTTTACTATGTATCTAACCCCGTGCTGTCCCTGTCCTGAGAGGGTTTAATGGGGGACAGTGTAGAGGGAGCTTTACTCTGTCTCTAACCCCGTGCTGTCCCTGTCCTGGGAGTGTTTAATGGGGGACAATGTAGAGGGAGCTTTACTATGTATCAACCCCATGCTGTCCCTGTCCTGTGAGTGTTCGATGCAGGGACAGTATAGATGGAGCTTTACTCTGTATCTAACCCTGTGCTGTCCCTCTTCTGTAAGGTTTTAATGAGGGACAGTGTAAAGGGAGCTTTACCCTATATCTAACCCTGTCCTGTCTCTGTCCTGTTAGTCTTTGATGGTGGACAGTGTACAGGGAGCTTTATTCCGTACTGAACCCTGTGCTGTCCCTGCCCTGGGAGTGGTTAATGGGGACAGTGTAAAGGGAGCTTTACTCTCTATCTAACTCATTGCTGTCCCTGTCCCTGGGAGTGGTTTATGGGGACAGTGTAGAGGGAGCTTTACTCTCTATCTAACTCAGTGCTGTCCCTGTCCCTGGGAGTGGTTGATGGGGGACAGTGAAGAGGGAGCTTTACTCTCTATCTAACTCAGTGCTGTCCCTGCCCTGGGAGTGGTTGAGACTGATGGTGAGGAAGTACAGAAACATTGGATGTAGGATGGGTGCTAGCTCGAAGGGCAATAGAAACATTAGATGTAGGATGGGTGCTAGCTCGAAGGGCAAAATGGCCTCCTCTCGTGCCCACGTGGTTGTAATTCAGTTCAGAAACAAATCACACTCCACTCCGTCTGCTAAATGCATAACAAAGTGGCCATACGAAATGACTCAAGCAGAGGAAATACAACTTTATCTGTGAGCATCAATTGTGCTTATTGTAAAACCATTGCTGGCCATATTCAGGAAATATTATCTGTGCTTGTGATCCGTTGCTATTTATAACACTTACATAGGAAACAATCATACTGCAATGTGTTCGTAGAGTCTTTCAGCTTGATTGGTTTGCATGAGCTACGTATTCAGACTAGATAACTGCCACTCTTTCAGCATCCGCATTACCACACTGCAAACCACACATACTTTACATCTATCGACATAATCAAACTTTCGATGGGCGATGGGGACACTTAAAAGAGTTTTTGTGACTCATTACATTCTAACTACTCTGAAGGAGTTAGTATGTCATCTTTCTCAGGAGCTGGGTGGAGGTCAGGTCAACACCTTCAGTATTTCCTGCTAATAGCCACTTCCAGTTGCTACAGCACAAAATCACAGCCAGTCAGGGGTTCGTTTGTGAACATGCGGCTGGCTAAACAGCAAAGGGGAACTTCATTTCATTTGTGGGCGGCACGGTGGCACAGTGGTTAGCACTGCTGCCTCACAGCAGATGTGCAGGTCAGGTGAATTGGCCATGCTAAATTGCCCGTAGTGTTAGGTAAGGGGTACATGTAGGGGTATGGGTGGGTTGCGCTTCGGCGGGGCGGTGTGGACTTGTTGGGCCGAAGGGCCTGTTTCCACACTGTAAGTAATCTAATTTAATCTAATCTAATTTCGATTCTGTAACGGTCTTTGCAGTCTGTAGGAGGGGGAGATCACAACAGAGGCCATCAAGGCTGGAGGTCTGACCTGCAGGACCAGGGAAATGTTTTAAAATGTGATTTGTTTGGGATGGGTTAGGAGCACAGAAAGTAAAGAAGGAGCGTGCATTTTTATAGCAACCTTCACGAATTCAGGACAGCCCAAAACATTATGCAACCAGTGAAACACCTTTTGGGCACAGTCACTGCTGGGATGTAAGGAAATGCAAATACGCAGCAAGATTCCACAAACTGCAATGTGATGAATGACCAGATAGGATCATTTTTAGTAACATTGGTTCAAAGATACATCTCAGTCCCAGGTACTCAGGAAAACCCCTGACCCTATTTGAGTGACACCTACCTGTGTCGGTAGATAGAGAGGTCTCACTTCAACATCTCATCCAAAATGTGGAACCTCCAACAGTGCAAGGCTCCCCTCAGAATGAGAAGCACCACCTGCCATTTCTCAGGACCAATGCATCCTCCGAGCTGCACAGTTGACCCCCACCCACCGCCCCAGGTTTGGTGTTTGCCAATCGGTGTGATTGGCATATTGACACACTGACAGATGGTTTCAGAAGGAATTGCTGCACACGGATAGGGCAGATCCTCACACTGAATGAGTACATTAGAGGCAGTAACAGCCAGGACTATCATCACTTTTCTGCATTACAACGACGAGTGCTCTTCAATAGGGGCTCAGTTAGTTAAGTTGGTTGGATGGCCAGTTTGCAATGCAGGTCGATGCAGCTAGTGTGGGTTCAATTCCCACACCAGCTGAGGTTACCATGAAGGGCTCTCCTTCTCAACATCGCCCTGTGCCCTTGGGTCTCCTTACTTGAGAAAGGATGTACTGGCGCTGGAGGGAGGGGCTGCAGAGGAGGTTCACTCGGTTGTTTCCGGAGTGGACAGGGTTTATGTATGGAGAAGAGATTGAGTAGACTGGGACTATACTCATTGGAATTTAGAAGAATGATGGGGAATCCTATAGAAACAAATAAAATTATGAAGGGATTGGATTATATAGAAGCAGGGAGGTTGTTCCCACTGGCAGGTGAAACTAGAACGTAGGGGTCATAGCCTCAGAATAAGGGGGGAGCAGATTTCGGACTGAGTTGAGGAGGAACTCCTTCACCCAGAGCATTGTGAATCTGTGGAATTCCCTGCCCAGTGAAGCAGTTGAGGTTTCATCGTTGAATATTTTTAAGGCAAAGTTAGATTTTTGAACAGTAAAGGAAATAAGGGTTATGGTGGAGCTGAGGCCATGAAAAGATCAGTCATGATCTTATTGAACGGTGGGGGCAGGCTGGATGGGGCCGGATGTTCTTATGTTGAACCACCCCACCATCTCTCTCCAATGAGACAGCAGCCCTATGGTCTGGTAGGACTATTGTGACTTTACCCTCACATTTCAAACAACTTTCACCATCTGTAAAGTGTACTGAAACCTCCTGTGATGTCACAAGAAGGCACTATAGCAATGAAAGTGCATTCAGATCTATTTCATGATTTGAAATATTTGAGTAACTTTTCCTGGAATGTCTTTGTAATAGAAGTGGTTCTTGCTGCAATTTTCTCTCAATAGCCCAGTCAGTTCCCCTTTTATTAAAAGCATGTAAACTTTTCAAGTCAGCACAGACCAGTGAGAAAGAACCAAAATGTTAAAAAAAAATACACATTCATGTTCCTCATCTCAGCTCAGAAGTAGGAAAAGAAATACAAAAGTCACCAAATTTGACATCTGGCAGGACACAAATCTAACTGAGTTATCAATGTGTCTAATTTATGCTTGACCTTTCAAAACAAATGTGAAACAACACCGCAGAAATCACAGAAGCAAAACATCTCAATGATGTCCCAGTTGTGACGGGAGGGAGACAGCAGAATTAGTGAGGCTGCAACAGGTGGGACTTAGATCTGTTCTGGATTTATAACGTTCCAAAATCATCCCTTCAAATATAATTCCACAGATCTTCTTGCATTCCGAATCATCGGCACTGTGATCTCTCCCTTGCAAGCTATACTCTTACCCTACCCGCACTCACTGTTTTAAAATCTTTCTCTTTCTCTGTTCTCTCCATCTGGGACCATTAGGCCCTCATAGAGCATACCCCAGACAGTGACCCCCTTACACTTACATACACCCAGAGGGACTGGCAGGCAGCTAGTCACATGACTCAGCAAGGTGAAGGTGGAGGCCATTCAGCCCTTCAAACCTGTTCTGACATTTTGCACCCATGCTTTGTAAGCCCACCTTTGCTCCAAAACGCTTCATTTCTTTACCTCACAAAAGTCTCATTCATAACGTTTCCATTTCCTCCCGCAGCTTTTTGAAGGAGGGATTTCCGCTCTGCTTTGTCTGAAGAAATGCTTCCTGATTTCCTCTCTAAATTATGTCCCTTTCCTCTTGGTATTCCCATCAGAGGACAGTATTTCTCTCTATCTACCACATAGAATCACTTGTGGCAGTGTAAACACCTCAATCAGCTTATCCTCAATCATCCACACTGAAGGGAGTAAAAGCCTGTTGTAAACTCTGTAATTTTTTTTATTTTTCTGTATTTTTGATACTGGACTGAAATAGGAAAGGGACTGTTGTAAAAGCAGGCACTGTGGAGGGGATTGGTGTACTTTCACCCTCTAAGAATAAGTGGTAAGCCATTCAAGACTGAGATGAGGAAGAGTTGGGAACCAGTGGAATTCTCTCCCCCAGGAAGCTGTTGGAGCCAGTTCATTAGATACATTCCAGAGGCTTGTGGCTAAAGAGATCAAGGAGAGAAAGCGGGGACGGGATATTGATATTGCATGCTTTGCCATGACCATATTGAGTGATGGTGCAGGCTTGAAGGGCCAAATAGCCCACTCCTGCAACTATTTTCTATGTTTCTAGAAGCAGATATTGGAAATGGGTGTTTACACTGATGCTTCTTCAAGCAGTGTTGCAGACAGGCTGGCATCAGCGTTATGTGATGCAGCCAGCAACAATTAGCTGATTGGTGTCCAGTTTTGACAAGAAAGGCCTTCTACCTGACAACAACTGTGTGATTGGCTCCTAGGGAGCTGAGCAGTTTGTGAGTGTAAATGGTATGGCCAGAGGCCGTCAGACCTCTAGATTGGGGAGGTGGTGTCTCTCTCTCTCTCTCTCTCTTTCTAGTTATAACAAACACCAAGAGACTGACAAAAGCTCCTAACCCAGTTGTAGTAAACTACAGCTTTTAACCAGTAACTAAGAGACTTTTATAAGTTATAACCCAGTGCCTGCTGCAAGGAAGTGAAAAGCAGCTGGAAAAAAGGGAGATATCGATGAACAGCAAATAAAAAGATAATTTCAGTGAAGTGGGTGGGCAGGGGCCATTGAGCTGACTTGCTGGAATTTCCCAGTATCAGGCAGAGAGAACAGAGAAAGAGAAAGATTTTAAAACAGTGAGTGTGGGTGGGGAAGGGCTATAGCTTGTGAGGGAGAGATCAAAAAGCCAATGAATTGGAATGCAAGAAGATTCGTGGAAGTATATTTGAAGGGATGGTTTTGGAACTTTCCAAATTCAGAACAGATCTAAGCCCTGATTAGATTTTGTTTTTTGTCTGTCAGTCTGTATGCATAAAGGAGCTTTGTAAGGGGCTAGAGTTTTATATTGTCAATTTGAATTCATTTATCTGTAGTTAGGACTAATTAATTTGAAACAAATAGTCATTCTTGTTAAGTACAGAAAATTGCTTTTTATCAACTTGAATTTAAGAGAGGCGAGTAAATTGAGCAGACTTTTATTAAATTTTTTTAACTTTTGTGATGACTCTGGGACCAGGGGCACTTGATTTCCAATGTAGTACTCCAGTCAGGCATAACACTGCTCTAAGGAACTTGACTGAGGAATGAATGTTGGCCAGGTCACTAGGAGAACCTCAAGATCTGCTTCCATGGGAATCCTTGATCAACTTGACAAAAAGGCTTCATTTTATTCAAGGTTCAAATTTGGAAAGTTTGGATGATTTCTGGAAGGGGTTTTTCAATCCTGCCTCAGGGCAGGTTAAGATTCTCTCTTTATTAGTGTGATTTCAAATAGGTTTGGTGTGCTCCCAGTCCCATATTTGAAGAAGCTGTTGAGGCATCTGATAGTGTTCTGCAAGAGCAGAAGGACAGTGTGAAATATAACTATCGTATCTGTGCAGTGTGGAGCTGTCACTGATCATGTGGTTGAAGCAGTCAAAAACAGATCTTCACCTTCATGCTGGACCCAAGAAAGAATGGCTGATGTTGAAAAATGTTTGATATTGAAACCCAGAATGGAAAATTGTTCCAATTTTTAGCAAAAACCTACGTCCACACAGAGTGTTGGGTATAAAACAGTCCAAGGTGACTCACAAGTGCAGAACCTCGTTGAGTTTCTGACCCACACATTAGTATGATTGCAGAGAGTCCTCGTTTCCATCTCTCTGACACTACTGGGCCTCACCAGCGCCTCCTATGCATTTTGAGTGGAATAGTCACAACACAGCAACATATTCCAAGTGGAAGTGTTCAGAAAAGGACTTGTAGAGTCATTCTTGGCCCTGATTCCAATAGTTACCGGGATGATCTACACAACTGGGGTCTGGAGTCACTCAAAAATGAAACATAATTGACCTCTGCCATTCTTTTGCAAACTTGTTCAACTCTATGTGCTGGAGTTGGGAACAACAATCGGTGAATTGCTTGAAATATATAAGGTCCTAAGGGGTCTTGACAGGATGGACATGGAGAAGTTGCTTCCTGTCTTAGGGGGAGTCTACAACCAGGGGCTACTGCTTAAAAAACAGAGGTTACCAGCTTAAGACCGAGATGAGGTAATTCAATTTTCCTCTCATGAGTTCTCAAAAGATAAAGGAAACAGAGTCCTTAAATATTTTAAGGCAGGGGTTGATAGATCCTTGATAAACCAAGGGATGAAAGGTTATCAGGGATAGGCAGGAATATGGATTCGAGAGTACAGTCAACTCCTGCTAACAATTCATACAGTCCAATATTTGTAAGTACGCCAGACAGAAGTTAAAAATCGTCAGCTAAAAACAAAGTTGTTTGCAAAAACAACTGGTTTTAAATTTTTTTTATTATTATTACCTTTAGCAATGTTCATGGGGAATAATGATGATAAGATACACATTTATACAGATAATTATATAAACATGTTGTACATATTTAACCAATAACTTAATCTACCGACAAAAAATAAAACAAGGAGAAAAATGTAAATACTGCAAGAAAACAACATATGTTTATAGTGATAGATACAAAATAATTTAAAAATCTTCACTGCGGAAAAGGCTATACTGCAGTGAGTGACAATATATTGCACCTTGTCCTCTTATTCTGATTTTTTTTGCTTTTTATTTTTTAAAAATATTTTTGTCAGTAACTCTCCCCTTGACATTCCCAGATTTTAAAAAATCAGCTTCCTTTCAAATTATTATTCGCTGTACCATATTTGAAAAAGAACACACACCGGGTGTCAATTTATTCAATAAAAGAGAAAAAGGATTGTTTTTTAACTTGTATCTCACACATGACAGTAATTGCCTTCCTTCTCTCCCACCCTCTCCGATATTACATATAACCTATACAAAGTGCAGCTATATATGCCGAGTGCCACTAGCAAACCATCATATAAACATTTAAAGCAGTTTTTTTAATATGGCTGTTCAGTCCTTGAGAAATATTCAGAAAATATTTTTATCAACCCAATATGAAGTTGAAAAGGAAAACGATGTGACTACCAGTTGAAGGTACACTTTGCTGTCTCCCTTTACCCCTACTTTGAAAGAATGCTGAACTAAGGTAAACCCAATCTGTAGATGTGTCTTTTTTGCTGCACTCTTTGTTTTAAAATGCTGCTGATGTGCGTTTTGAGATTGTTTATTAGTGGAATGGAATAAAGAAGCAACTTGCATTTATAACATGCCTTTGCAAATTCTCAAGGCAAAACTTCACATTCAAAGAACTACTGTACAGTCACTGTTGTTATGTGATAATGGACAGCACATTTTATTTCCAAAGCTATTTTGATGGCATATGCAGAGCAGAAAATATTTCAGGGTGCATTAGGAGAAAGGGGCTCATAGATTCCAGGTACTGTGAATTTTTACTGAGTGAATTGTGCTGATATGATCCCATTCCTCAACATCCTTCCTGTCTTATACAGCATAATGTAACTCAATGACACTATATAGTCATCAGTTCTCAATTGCAAGGTCATATATATCCATCCCTTTTCTACAAGTTATAAATTTTCACAGCACAGACAAAGAGCACAGGGAAAAAATGTTGAATAGGACACTGTTCTCTTTTCTTCACCCTGTATCTAGTTCAACATTGCACAGTGAGAATTTCCTTCATCACGTGTGTCAAGCTTTCTCAGTGGACATGTCTGGAGTACGAGAAGAAGGAGGAAGGGAAGTTTAATTTTGAGGGAGTTATAAAATAATGGTAAGAATTCTTCTGCATCATCATTGCTATTTTTCAGCTCTGAGGTTACACTGTTGGAAGGAATCAGCTTTGTTTAAATGGCACACTAATTCTGAAGTTGAGAATGCTAACTCAAATCTAAATGACCACCATAAAACAACTGTGTATCTCAAAGCAACCTTTAAAACATCTCCCACCTTGGCCCCACTATGAAACGCATGTGTGATATTCCCAAACTGCTCCTTCTCAAATTCTTTCCTCTTTAGGACTCTCTTTAAAACCTATAATTTTTACCAAATTGCTGGTCACCTCCCCAAAAGTTTCGCAAAATCCAGCTCCATGTCAAATTTTGCCTTATTTGTCATATTTAGAAATATTTTGCTACATTAAAGGTGCCACATAAATGCATTTCTTTGTTGTTAAATTTGTTGACATGTTCTCAGGGCTGTTTGGCAATAAGCTCCAGGATACAGTAACTAGTGTTACGACGAGTTTGCATGCTCCCCAATGTGTTCTCTAATATTGGGCTTAATTTATTGTTAAAGTACAATGACCTTTTTAGGTCTAAAGTGGGAGCAGTGATCTGTCACTTTAAATTAAGATGAAGATGGCAGACATGCTGAAGATCTCGTGTGTGTTTATCTGCCAGCTTGTGAAATATTAATAATAATGTACACAATTAATTATCTACACTGAAAGGTCTTCTTTATTCATAGATTTGGTGTGTGTCTGAGAACTGACTTGGAAGATAACAGACTAATTTGTTAATGAATGCAGGCTCTCACTGTCTTGCCCACTCCCCGCACACCTCATCCTTCCTCTCATCTTGCTCAGATGATTCCCAGTGTCTTCCAGGAACTCTGACCCACCCCCCAACGATGATCCCCCACCCACCTCAAACTGACATTGTTCACCCAATCCCACAAATAAACAAACAAACAAACAAACAAGTCTGCCATCACAATGGGTTCTGTCCCTGCTTCACCTCACACTGTTTCACCACATCATGATACCTCTAGTATGCCCATTCTCCCTGAAGGGGTCTTCCCTGACATGACCCACCTTTCACCAGTTAACTCAACACAATCAGATGAGTGAGGGTGGGGACCAACATGGACAACATCCAGAATCTACGCCCAGACGGTACAGTTAACTTCATGACCCTGGCCCAGGAAGCATACTCTAAGCATGCATCTCATCACAGAATCGACGCTAACCTTCCCCTCAAAACAAAAATATCTGCACAACATGAAATAATTAAAGCAAGACAAACAGAAAGAACTATATTTCAAAGTTAAGTGGCTTTGCTTATTTTTTGAGAATTTTTTTTGTGTTTTTAAAATGAAAAGAATCCAGCATCGGCTATTAGGTTTTACCAGTCAATTTATCCCGAATTCTCTGATTTACAATATTCACATCAATAAGACGGATGAAAATCCTTGATACTTTACTGATGCAATCCTCCCTCTTTGTGCCTCTCAAGTTATTCTGAAGAGGCGATGCCAATGCTGTACAGTTTCTTGGTACATTTATGAAGAAGGGCACAGTAACATGTATATAATTTTTAATTTGACTCCCACCCAAAAGTCTTGCAAAGATGACCAGGCAATCACGGGAGGCCTGTTCTCCCGCACCTCCCCAAACCCCCCAGTGTTTCCAAACAACACACTGTCCGTGATTTCCCTTCGCTCTTTTCTTAAGGAAAAACAAGATAAAAGGCAAAAACCTTGTGTAACTGTTTGTTTTTCTCACTTCTCTCTTGTCTTTCTCACTCTCTGTGTCTTCTTCCTCTGAGGGAGTGGCCGTTCCTTCTAGCCCATGGCGGTCACCATGCTGGAGGGGTGAGGGTGTGCGAACGAGAGGCTGGATGATGGGTGAATGGGGGTCGGTGTGGGCAATACGTGACCCGCATGGCTGAAAGGGGGCAGGTGGCCCATGTGCTGCATGTGGCTCGCCAAGCTGAACGATGAGGTCTTGTCTTGCATGCACTTGGAGAGCTCCTCGAAACCATCCGACATCCTCTTGCTTTTCTTCGACTTGCTTGACATCTTCCTGTTTCGGGTCTGAATGCCTTCCTTCTTCATCGTTAGGGGCCGGTTCACCTGAGATCACGACAAAAGAAATCATGTCAACCAACTTCCCCCAGTGGCAGAGTGTGGACGGCAGATGCTGGAAGTCAGAGTCAATAGGTGTGAAGCTGGAAAAACACGGCAGGTCAGACAGTACCCGAGAGGCATGAGAGTCAATGTTTCAGGCTGAACCCCTTCATTCAGGCCATAATGTTGACTTTCCTGCTCCTCAGATGCTCTCTGACCTGCTGTGCTTTTCCAGCTTCACATCTATTGACTTCACCAAATGGCACTTTTTAAAATGAATTCTCGGGATGACAGTGCCCCTGGCTGGGCTAGCATTTATTGCCCAGAGGGCAGTTAAGAGTCAACCACAGTGCTGTAGGTCTGGAGTTATATGTAGGCCAGACCAGGTAAAGAAGGCAGTTTCCTTCCCTGAACCAGATGTTTTTTTTTTCCAACAATGGATTCATGGTCATCATTAGATTCTTAATTCCAGAGTTTTCTCCCCCCCCTTTGAATTCAATTCCACCATCTGCCAGAGGAGGATTTGAACCTGGGTCCCCAGAACATTACCTGGGTCTCTAGATTAACAGACAACTATAATACCACTAGGCCATTGATGGACCTGGCCTAAAAGGGTTAATATTATAAAGAAAGGCATCCAGAGACTAGATTTGTCCCTATATTCACAGAATTCTAGAATGGCACAGCACCAGTCAAAGCCACTTGGCCCACTGAGTTCCTGCTAGCTTGCTGATAGAACAGCTTCACCCACTCTAAATTGCCCTGAAATGATTCAATTCCCTCTTGAAAGCTTCACTTGAAACTTCACCGCACACTCACAAAGCACACTCCACACCCAACTGCTTGTTCCAAGGAAAACATTTTCTATGTCATATTTCAGCAATCATCTTAAAACAGTGTACTCTGGCTTTTAATCCTTGGACTAATGGAGACAGTTTCTCTTTGTTTACGCTGTCAAACCCTGTCTGAGTTTGACGTTTAAGTACAGAAGATTTATTGAGGTGCCCATGGTGTTGAATGAATCAGGTGAAGCATTTATTTTTATTCATAGGCCATGGAGGTCACTGGCCAGGCCAACATTTATTGCCGATTGGGCAGTTAAAAATGATCCACATTGCTGTGGATGTACAGGTAGACCAGACCAGGTAAGGATAGTAGATTTCCTTCCCTCAAGGAAATTAGTGAACCAGATGGGCTTTTTCTCACCTCCCCCACCCCTAAGTTGCTTTGTGGTCATCATTAGACTCTTAACATTAAGATTTTTATTTAACTCAAATTCCACCATCTGCCATTGTAGGATTTGAACCCAGGTCCCAAAGTCATTAGCAAGGGTCACTGGATTAGTCGTGATAATACCACTGGGCCATCATCTCTACACCCCCACCCTCACCAAAGAGTCCTTAAAATTTGAGGCAGGTCATTTGGTTGGAAGTGTCAGGAAAAAGCTGAAAAATGTGTTGCTGGAAAAGCGCAGCAGGTCAGGCAGCATCAAAGGAGCAGGAGAATCGACGTTTCGGGCATAAGCCCTTCTTCAGGATTCGGGCTTATGCCCGAAACGTCGATTCTCCTGCTCCTTGGATGCTGCCTGACCTGCTGCGCTTTTCCAGCAACACATTTTTCAGCTCTGATCTCCAGCATCTGCAGCCCTCACTTTCTCCTAGTGTCAGGAAAAACTCCTTTACCCAAAAGGGTTTGGAAATCAGGACCTTGCTTCCCCCAGAAAGCTTCTGAGGCTGGAGAGCCAGTTAAAAATTAAAGAACTGAGATAGATATGTTATGATGGGTGACAGCACCAAGGTACATGGAGTGAACGTACGGATCAACTCAAAACTTCAATCTATTTCAATGAGTCACTGTCCAATTTTCATAGCAGGGCTTTCAGCTGCTGGTTAATTGGGTGTAAGCAATGGGTTTGCAAGATGAAACCTGGACTTCAGGGGGTTGAGTTATAAGGAGAGAATAGGTCCATTTCTCTAGGATTTAGAAGGTTAAGGGTGATCAGATCAAAGTCTTCAAGATATTAACCGGAAAAGGCACGGTAGATGAAGATAAACTATTTCCATCAGTTGGGGATTCTAGAGGCATAGTCTGACAATTAAGACCAGCCCATTCAGGAAGCACTTCGACAAACAAATGGTGACTGAGGTTTGGAACGTCTACCACAATGGAAGCTGATATTAGAACAATTGTTAACTTTAGATCTGAAATTAACCATTTGTTTGTTAAGGAGAAAGTAAGGTCTGCAGATGCTGGAGATCAAAGTTGAAACTTTATTGCTGGAACAGCACAGCAGGTCAGGCAGCATCCAGGGAACAGGAGATTCGACGTTTCGGGCACAGGCCCTTCTTCAGGAATGATTCCTGAAGAAGGGCCTGTGCCCGAAACGTCGAATCTCCTGTTCCCTGGATGCTGCCTGACCTGCTGTGCTGTTCCAGCAATAAAGTTTCAACATTTGTTTGTTAAGCAAAGGTATTAAAAACGATAGGCCACCAAGACAGGCATATAGAGTTAGGCCACAGATAAACCTTGATCTCATTGAAAGTGGATCAGGGGATTAATAGCCTCGATATGTTCCTACGGTTTGCACGGGGTTCCTCGGCCTTTTTAGATGGTCCCATTCCTCTGATTCCCTCTCCAAAGTGCTAACTCACCTCATGGAAAGATCACACTGTCATCAGCTGCCCAGTAAAGCGCAACGCAAGTGGACTTAGACAATGAGTATCAACAGCCTCTGATGCCATTAAAAATAATGATATAGAATGATGTCTCCTTGACCTCCAATTCCAACTCCATAAGGTGTAGAACATAGGCCAGTACGGCACAGGAACAGGCCCGTCAGCCCATGATGTTATGCTAAACATGACACCAAATTTAACAAATTCCTCTGCCTGTCCCTGGTCCATACCCCTCCATCCCTTGCATATTCACTGGCTTATCTAAAAGCCTTTATTCGCCCCTTTTATATCTGGCTCCACCACCACCAGCACATACCAGGCACTAACCACTCTCTGTGTAAAAACTTGCCCCTCACCTCTCCTTTGAACTTCCCCCCTCTCACTTTAAATGCACGCTGCCTGGTATTAAACATTTCAAGGAAGAGGAGAAGTCACCCGATCAGCCCATCAGGTCTGCTCTGCCATTCACTGAGTTCATAGCTGATTTGATAATCTTCAATGCCACTCTCCTGCCTTTTCTCTCAATTCCCTTACTGATTAAAAGTCTAACTATCTAAGTAATCTCACTAATTATACTTAACCACACAGCCTCAATAGACCTCTGTGATTAAGAATTCCACAGACTTACTACCCTCTAAGAGAAGAAATTTCTCCTCATCTTTGTCTTCAATGTGCGATCCTTATTCTGCAATTATGCCCTGGTGCTAGACTCTCCCACAAGGCGAAACAATCTCTCCACAAATCCCCTTCAAGTCCCCTAAGAATCTTGGATTTTTCAATAAAGTCTCCTCTCGTTCCTCTAAACACACTTCCTTCTGTCCTGTCCTCCCTCATGTGTTGACACAGTTCTCCTTCTGCATATTACAGAATCTCATGTTCACCCAATGCCCAAATGATGACTGAAAATCAATCAGCAGTTCAGTGGGAATTCTGTGCGATTGTTTCCAGCTCATTCACCCAAGGGTATAGAGTCATAGAGATGTACAGCACGTAAACAGACCCTTCGGTCCAACCCATCCATGCCGACCAGATATACCCCAACCCAATCTAGTCCCACCTGCCAGCACCCGGACCATATCCCTCCAAACCCTTCCTATACCTCTATAAGGTCACCCCTCAGCCTCCGACGCTCCAGGGAAAACAGCCCCAGCCTGTTCAGCCTCTCCTTTTAGCTCAAATCCTCCAACCCTGGCAACGTCCTTGTAAATCTTTTCTGAACCCTTTCAAGTTTCACAAGATCTTTCCGATAGGAAGGAGACCAGAATTGCACGCAATATTCTAACAGTGGCCTAACCAATGTCCTGTACAGCTGCAACATGACCTCCCGATTCCTGTTCTCAATACTCTGACCAGTAAAGGAAAGCATACCAAATGCCTTCTTCACTATCCTATCTACCTGACTGACCAGTCACTGACTCTGACTGATACAGGCTGACCACTGTGACCAGCAGGCTACGATGTGATGATGAACCGACTCTATATACACTGACAGCACAGCCTTCTCTTGTCCTTATTCTTTCTTCAGCTGAGTCCCTTGGGATGTTTAACTGTGCTCAAGGTGCTAGGAAAATGCAAGTTCCGATATTAATGGTATTGGTATTTAAATTAAAGCAAAGGCACCGCAGTGAGATGGTAGATTCAGGAATACATTAGGTGTTAGCCTATTTTGTCTCCAGTCACCTCCAGAATAACCATTTGTTCCAACTTAAAACTTTAGTACTGTTCCTGATAATCAACAATCTGGTAATCTGAATGGAGCTCTAATCACCCTCAAACTGGTACTCCTCAACCACAGAACTGGTACTCCTCCAGAACCACAACTCCTCAACACGTGTCTCAAAACTAACAACACTTGCAATTAATCACTCCCTTCTCCCACTTTCCTATCACAGAATCCCTACAGTGTGGAAGAAGGCCATTCAGCCCACTGAGTCCACACCAACCCTGTAAAGAACGTCCTGTCCAGACATCACCCTTCACCATCCCTGTATTTCTCCTGGTCAATCCATCCTAACCCGCACATCTTTGGACTATGGGAGAAAACCAGAGCACCCGGACTAAACCTGCACAGACACAGGGAGAATGTGCAAACTCCACACAGACAGTTATCTGAGGCTGGAATCAAACCTGGTGTGGTGAAGCAGCGGTGCTAACCCCTGAGCCACCGTGCCCCACCAACTCCCTAACGTCAGAAGTGTCACAAACCCAAGATCAGACATGAAGGTGCTCTGTTGTGTTATTTATCCCTAGAGTGGGGCAGTTGGACTCTATCTTGCTATCCAACAATGCAGATCTCCTCCAAAGCATCTCTGGCAATAGCTGCACTGACAGCTGGAGGGAGAGGGGGCTGACTAGTGTTGTCACTAGTTTTTGTTTTATTTATTCATGGGATGTGGGTGTTGCTGGCTGGGCCCAGCATTTATTGCCTGTCCCTAGTTGCCCCTTGAGAAGGTGGGGGTGAGCTGCCTTCTTGACCCGCTGCAGCCCATGTGCTGGAGGTGAGACCCACAATGCCCTTAGGGAGGGAATCCCAGGATTCTGACCCAGCGACACTGAAGGAACGGCGATATATTTCCAAGTCGGGTAAATGGTCAGAAAGCCAAGCAAACTTTCTGGGTGCATTGGATCAAATTCCATCATGGGAGCAGGTAAAATATGAATTCAATTCATTAAATGACCTATAATTGAATGCTCAGAAATGCTACTGTTAGAACTGGCATAAAGTATTGTTTCTAAAAACCCATCTGGTTAAATATTGTCCTTCAGGGAAGGAAATCTACTGTTCATATTTGGTTTGGTCTACATGTGACTCCAGGCCCAAACTACGTCTCTTAACTGCCCTCTGAAATGTGGAGCAGCCATTCAGTCCAAGGGCAATTAAGGACAGACAACAAATCCTTGCTGGTGACGTCCATCCCCATGAAAGAACATGGAGAAAGGGAGACACCTGGGGGATATTCGGCCCATTCAGCATGTGCCAGCTCTTCTTACATGTGTTAGTGAGTGCATCTCTTTACCCAAATTCCTGTGAGCCTCACCTTTGGAAAACACAGCCCTGCTCCAGTCACGTTTCAGAGCAGCGTGAAACGAGCTCCCCACTTTGGAAAAGCAACATGTATTCAGCTCAGTGAAACGGTGCTGTACATTGTGCATCGATGGACTGTGCGAGGCCAGGTAAGCAGAATTAGCTCACCCACAGGACAGTCACGATGAAGGGCTCCGGACCAAAACGTCGATTCCCCTGCTCCTCGGATGCTGCCTGACCTGCTGTGCTTTTCCAGAAACACACTCTCAACTCTGATCTCCAGCACCTGCAGACCTCAGTGTCTCCACAGGACAGTCACGGTTAAGTTCTGGTGAAATCGTATTGGACTTGCAACAATAGTACTGTTTCTCTCTCCACAGGTGCTGCCTGACCGGCTAAGGTTTCCCCAGCATTTTTTCTGTGTTTGCTTTAGGGTCTGCACAAGCCTGTTTTTTGTTTTATTTACTCAATCGCAGAGTTTTGGGGTCATTGGCGAGACCAAAATTTGTTGTCCATCCCCCATCTATCCTCTTGAAGATGGCAGTCAGCTGTTTCCTTGAACATATTATAGTGCTTTGGATGAGAATTACAGGGAGCAGTTAAGAATGGTCCACATTGCTGTGGGTCTGGAGTTTTATGTAGACCAGACCAGGTAAGAACAACAGACTTCCTTCCCTAAAGGTCATCAGTGAATCAACTGGGTTTTCAAGACAATCTGGGGACTCTGTGTCTCCATTACTAATACAGGCCGTTTAATTTCGGATTTCAGGCAAAGTTAAACTCCCCAGTTGCTGCATGGAACGTGAACTCAATTCCAAAACATAGTTCAAGATTCTTGATTACAAATCCAGTAACACAGTGCTACTTTACTCATGCAGCAACTGAAAAAATGCACTGCTCTTCTTTACAAAAAGCCCAGAATCTATAAGACCTACAAGGAACAGAGCCCTAGCTTAAAAACTCAATCAAAAGACAGCATTACCATCAGAGTTGCACTGTCTCAGTACTGACCCACCAACAGTGTGGCACTCCCTCAGCACTGACCCTCTGACAGAGCAGTACTCACTCAGTACTGACCCTACAACAGTGCGGCACTCCCACAGTACTGACCCTCTGACATTACGGCACCTCTTTGTACTAACCCTCCAACAGCGTGGCACCCCCTTATCACTGAGTGTCCAACAGCGCAGCACTCCCTCAGCACTGACACTCTGACCATGCGGCACTCCCTCAGCACTGACCTTCCAACAGTGCAGCACTCCCTCAGCACTGACCCTCCAACAGTGTGGCACTCCCTCAGCACTGACCCTCCAACAGTGTGGCACTCCCTCAGCACTGACCCTCCGACAGCGCAGCATTCCCTCAGCACTGACACTCTGACCATGCGGCACTCCCTCAGCACTGACCTTCCAACAGTGCAGCACTCCCTCAGCACTGACCCTCCAACAGCGCAGCACTCCCTCAGCACTGACCCTCCAACAGTGCAGCGCTCCCTCAGTACTGACCCCCAACAGTGCAGCGCTCCCTCAGCACTGACCCCCAACAGTGCAGCGCTCCCTCAGCACTGACCCTCCGACAGTGCGGCACTCCCTCAGTACTGACCTTCCAACAGTGTAGCGCTCCCTCAGTACTGACCCCACCGACAGTGCAGCACCTCCTCAGCACTGACCCTCTTACAGAGTGGCACTCCTTCAGTACAGACCCTCCAACAGTGCAGTGTTCCTTCAGTATTGACCATGTGACAGTGCAACACTCCCTCAGTACTGACCCCCCCAACAGTGCGGCACTCCCTCAGTACTGACCCCGCCGACAGTGCAGCACCTCCTCAGCACTGACCCTCTTACAGAATGGCACTCCTTCAGTACAGACCTCCAACAGTGCAGTGTTCCTTCAGTATTGACCATGTGACAGTGCAACACTCCCTCAGTACTAACCCCCCCAACAGTGCGGCACTCCCTCAGTACTGACCCCCAACAGTGTGGTGCTCACTCAGCACTGACCCTTCGGCAGTGCAGCACCTCCTCAGCACTAACCCTCCCAAAGTGCAGCACTCCCTCAGTAGTGACCCTCTGACAGTGCAGCACTCCCTCAGCACTGACCCTCCGACAGTGCCGGTACTCCCTCAGTACTGACCCTATGACAGTGCAGCACACCCTCAGCATTGACCCTGCATCAGAGCAGCACTCTCTCACAGTCCTTGTTCATATACAGAAAGACCGGGACAATATTCAGGTTTGGGGTTATCAGTGCTAAATACAATCTGTGCGACAAATTGCCTGATAATGACAACATCAACATAGGAGATTCTAACGCGCACCCCGTGACATTCAACATCATCACCATTGCTGAATCCCACACTGTCAACTTCCTGAGGAGTATTATTGTCGAGAAACGGAACTGAATCGAGGTTACTATTGCTTAGAAACTGAAGTCAATCAGCCATATCAATTATATAGCAAAAGCAGTAGGTCAGAAACAAGGAAATCTGGAGCAATTGTCTCATCTACTGACTCTCTGAAGCCTGTCCACCATCTACGAGGCACACATCAGGAGTGTGATGGAATACTCCCCACTTGCCCTGGATGGGGGGCAGCTCCAACAACACTCAAGAAGATTGACAACATCCAGGACAAAGCAGCCGCTTGATTGGCACCACATCCACAAACATCCCCTCCCTCCCCCACCGACACTCAGTAGCAGCAGTGTGTACCATCTACAAGATGCACTGCAGAAACTTACCAAAGATTCTCAGACACCACCTTCCATAGCCACGACCTCTTCCATCTACGAGGACCAGGGAAGCGGATACATGGGAACACCACCCCCGCAAGTCCCCCTCCAAGACACTCCCCATCCGGACTTGGAAAAATATTGCCATCACTTCATTGTCGCTGGGTCAAAATTCCAGAATTCCCTCCCTAACAGTAGAGAGGGTATCACAAGGTTCGCTGCAGTTGAAGAGGTTGATTCACCAACAGTTTCTCCATGGCAATGTTTGACAGGTAAAAAACACAAGGCTAGCCAGCAATACTCAAATTCTGTGAACAAATAAAGAAAGCTGACCCTCCGACAGTGCAGCACCTCCTCAGTACTGACTCTCTGACAGTGCAGCACTCCCTCATTACTGACCCTCCGACAGTATGGCACTCCCTCAGTACTGACCCTCCGACAGTGTGGCACTCCCTCAGCACTGAGTCTCTGACGGTGCAGCTCTCCCTCAATATTGACCTTCAGACAGTGTGGCACTCACGCAGTATGACCCTCCAACATTGTGTCTCCACCTTAGCAATGACCCTCCAAGATTGTGGTTCACCATCAGTGTTACACTGTTGGATATGGGATTTTGTATTCAATTGTCTCAATTGAGACTTAAACCCAAAACATTCTGTCTTAAAGAAGGAGCATCAACCCCTGCGCTTTCAACATCATTCTTTTCATTAACAAACGTAAAATATAAATGCAGTACATTAACAAAATCAGCTTGTGCCTTTAAAACAATTAATTAATCCAATGATTTTGAATAAAAATCAGATAAAACTTGACACTGAAATAAATGAGATATCTGAACAAGAGACCAAATATCTGCCTCCCCCCTTCCACTGGCTTCAAAACTGTTGTTTCCAAGTTCTTTCAGTTTTGTTAAATGATCAGAAATGATCAAGGGACCTGAAACATTAACCCTGTTTCTCTCTCCATGAGAAGCTGCCAGACCTGAGTCTTTCCACATTTTCTGTTTTTATTACTTTGTTAAAGAGGTTAAGTTCTGAACCAAGGAATTCCAGAAATGAATCCTATTTCCACCTGTTGGGATGAGGTGAGTTGTACAGAGAGTGACTGAGCTGTTGATAAAAAGCAGCTCGAGGTTTCCGATTTATCCTCCCTAGTACCCTATTGTATCACAGAGAAAGCTGAAGGCCCACAGACGAGAGCATACAAAACACGAAGTGTTTTTCATTGTTGTTAAGCGAATCTTCCTGACCTAAATTCACCGACAGTCATGTTGTAAACCTAACCTTCAGCTACATTGGGACGTGTCAATTTCTTTAATTATAATTCACTACTCCCACCTTCTCCAATTCTCGAATGCCCAAATCCCCCACCTCCCAACTCCTTGTTAAGGGTCATAGCAGCTGCATTGTTAAAACCAGGACTTGAATCAATAAGAACATTAATCCCCCAACAATGTCCTTTCGGTTTGCCAATGAGCGTCTACCATGAAGGAAAGGTGTGAACCCATCAAACTCCCACACTGACCACCTCGGGTCACATCTCAAATTCACAATCAAGTGGAAAGCGGCAGTCTGACTATTACTTCATGGGCTTCAGACAGTAGTACCCATTATATTACAGCCCCTGGCGTTAGTGATGTTTTGCCTCAGGTGTATAGGAGAAGGAGAGATCGCACTGCACTCTGTGTTGTTTCGCTCTCTTTATCTCAGGAGGGATATTATTGCCATAGAGGGCATCCAGCACAGATTCCCCAGATTTGTACCCGGGATGATGGAACTGTCTATGAAGCACCAAACTGGGCCTGTCTTGAGTTTCAAAGAATGGGAGGTGATCCCATTGAAATCCTCAAAATACTCAAAGGGATTAGAGGAGAAAGTGAGGACTGCAGATGCTGGAGATCAGAGCTGAAAATGTGTTGCTGGAAAAGCGCAGCAGGTCAGGCAGCATCCAGGGAACAGGAGAATCGACATTTCGGGCATGAGCCCTTCTTCAGGATTAGACAAGGTAAATGCAGGGAAGATGTTTCACACGGTTTGGGCAGGTCAGGCAGCATCCAAGGAACAGGAGAATCGACATTTCGGGCATGAGCCCTTCTTCAGGATTGGACAAAGGGATTAGACAAGGTAAATGCAGGGAAGATGTTTCACACGGTTTGGGGGTCTAGAACCGGAGTGGCACAACTTTAAAATTAGGGGCAGGCTGATTAGGACAGAGATGTAGAGAATTACTTTTATTCTAAGGGTAGTGAATCTCTAGAAGTCTTTACCCCAGAAGGAGGCTCAGTATTGGAACAAATTAAAGTAGAGGTTGATACAAAGGGTTATGTGGTGGTGCGGGGGAAAGTGCTTGATTAGCCATGATCATATTAAATGGCAGACCAGGCCTGATGGACTGAATGGTTTGTTCATGTTCCTATAATCTCCTCAACAATGGCACTTGTGTAGGACTGCCTCGGGCCCGGGATTCACTGAATGCTGAAGGCAGGAGGGCACCCTAAACAATAAAACTAACAAAGCAACTATGACTTTTGAAGAGGGCCAATCAGGAGGGTTTGTTATTTTCCTCTGAAGTCCAATGAAAATAAATAAATGGGCGGACAGGTGGGAGTAAAAACACAAGGGTTGCAGAATCGAGAGAAAATTGCCTTTTCAGCCCG
This sequence comes from Chiloscyllium plagiosum, assembly GCF_004010195.1. Taxonomy (NCBI): domain Eukaryota; kingdom Metazoa; phylum Chordata; class Chondrichthyes; order Orectolobiformes; family Hemiscylliidae; genus Chiloscyllium; species Chiloscyllium plagiosum. The sequence continues at coordinate 3,162,475 of NC_057727.1, forward strand.
ATTTACAAACTGGGAAAAGTAATTGTTTTGGATGGTAAAGCCTAACAATTTACTGACGTCTTGTCAGATAACTGCCCTGGTTTCTTTCATCTGAGCAGTTATCTGAAACACTAACTGAGAGTAATCAACAAAAAAAAGGCTTTTCAACTTGACATTTGTAAGAGGGAAAAGAATAAAAATTGACCTTCAAATCTGGTGAAAATAGATAATTGACTTTGGGTCCAATCTGTGATGACCAACTATTGATGTTACACCCAAAGGTGGCTGTTGCTAGGCAGGGAATAGAATGAAAACAGATTTCTCATTCAGTGAAAATTTATTATGTTGAAAAGAGAGGTTAATTTTATTTTTATTTTTGGTTCGTTGACTCCTGCTGGTCGATTTCACAGGTCAGTTTCTTAATTTTGAGTCAATTCAGTCAATGTAATTGTGGAGTTAAATATCATTGTCCAGTTAATCGACTAGAGGGTAGCTGTGTCAACGGGCAACTACCCAAAATTTTATCTTTCCAAGTAACTTGGGGCGCACAAAGGTTGGAATTAGTTGAACTGCATAACCATATGATTTATTAAGGAGCACTCATTTATCGTTAAAGAAACGCTCTTAAAATCAGACTGCTGCTTAATTTAAGATGCATTTTCAAAACCTCGGAACTAGGCCAAGCCAATTAGAGTACAGGGAGCAGAAATACATTCCAAAGTATGATACAATATTTATCGGAGCTGTACTGTTCCCTCTCCATAAAAAAAGCACGCCGACAATCAGAACCCTGTAATTCCCAAAATATATTTTTTTTAAAAAAAGAGGCGCAGACACTGGAAATCTGAAATAAAAACAAAAATTGCTACAAAATTTCAACAGATTTGGCAACATCTTTGGGGAGAAAACAGACTTCATGTTTAGGGTCCAGGGACCCTTCTTCAGAACTTGTGATTCCCTGTAAATTTCCACTTTGGTGTGGATTCATTCAATCAGCAATTCTCCGCCCCAACACACACATTCTCACACACACACACTCTCATTCACACACACATATTCACATACACACTTACACATACACACAACACGCTCAGACACACAAACTCACATACACACGCTCAGACACACTAACTCACATACACACTCACACACGCACTCACTCATACACACGCACACACATTCTCTCACACGCTCTCTCACACTCATTCACAATACACACTTACACACACATACTCTCACTCACTCACTCATACACACGCACACAAACACGCTCACACACAAACACACACACAGGTAGAGGGATCGTGAACTTCTGCTGTTTCTTTTTGTAACCTGGTTACTCACATTGTGAAGTTTGAAGTAAAGGCCACAGGCGTTACACACCGGGTCCCCGTTAGCGTTCCGCCGCCATAGGGTTGTAGTACTGGTCTGACAGTTAGCGCAGGATGTCCCTGCTCTCCGAGCGGCCGACTACAGGGAAATAAAAAACCGGGAGATTTCATTCGGACTGCCCATTCTGAAGGAAGGGGAGTAGCATAAGAATGAAGAGGGGAAGGGGAGAGAATGGGGGGAGGTTTATAAAACTGCGAAAAAAAAACATTAAATCTAAAAAACTTTCCCCATTTCTGCATTGCTAATAACACAGAACACTTAGTCTTAACCACAGTCCCCGCCCTCCATCCCCGGCACCGACGGCGCTGTTGGGGTGGGGAGGGGGAGAGTGCAGGACAAGAATCCCCCCCTCCCCAATTTCATATCCTCCCCTTTATCCTGCAGCCCAACCGTCTTAACATCTCAGCAATTTCCCCCCAGTTCATAATGTCCCCGGATTATTTGTTTATATATAAAACATGTGCGTACGTGGGAAACGTTGCAAGACCTGTGCAGTATTGTGAATAAATGTGCTTATTCAAAAATTCCAGGCAGAGATATTATTGAGTGGAACTAAAATTTCCAACCCCTCTCTCCCTCAGTACCCCCTGTCCCAAATCCATTGATGTGCGCTGACGGCGAAGGGGAAGGGGACCTGGCAAGGAGGGGTTGGTGTAAATGTTATTTTAAGTTGAATTCCCTGCATTGGGCTGTTACATACAGCCAGTGTTAAAAAAAAACCCGCCTGAGATTTCGGGCCGTCACAATTAAAAACAATTGAGAAACTCAACGCCGATTTTCCTTATACATTCTTTTGCAGAATATTAACTCCTTTCACTTAAAATGAACCCAATGGCGATGGTGAGGTTTTTTTTTAAAAAAACGTGTCTGATTTGATTTTTCACCCCCCACACTTTCTAAGCAGAATTTATAACAAGTCTGGTCGGGACCAATTTGAAGATCTCTCGCTCTCTCTCTCGCTGGTCACGGAACACAACCAGCTTAGTTCCTTATCTTTAACAAACAGACATCCGGTTCGGAACTTGCTGTCAGTATTTATAAAGGCTATTTAAAACCACCCAAACGAAAGTGCAAATTATTGACCATTACCACAAAGAAAACAGTTGTTTTAAAAAAATAAATATATTCACACACACAACTCACTCACTCACTCACTGAGAGCACATAATATGGATACGTCCAGCTACTGTCTCATTACAGGACTGCAATTAGAAAGAAAATAAATATTGAATGCAGAAAAATATGAATTTAATCGTTATTTTTCATCTCCTGGTTTTGATCTCACCGTTTTATTCCAGTTTAACAGCTAGAGAGATAAATAGAGATTGTACCAGTCCATTTTCTTTCCTCTGGGACCCAACATTTACCCATCTTCACCGTCCCTTTCAATTTTAAAATTGATTGGTCCGGACTGATTCATAAATTTGCTGGGCAGGGAGCGAATGACTTCGCAATATTTCTGGGTCGGCTAGGGTGAATGTAGGGCAGGCAGGTGGCCTACCGCGCAGAGTTACTTCCATCAGAATAAAAGTGCTTTTGAAATGCACTGTCTTGTTTTAGCGCGCCTCGTTTGGGGACTTGTTAAAAGTTTTGTACGGGAACAGCGCTTGTTGAATTGTGTGTTAGAATCATTAGCAATCTGTTTTGGTCATTGTGGTGGTTTCTGGTAAGAGCTTTGTTATAATTATAATACACACTCTCTCACACACACCCACACCCGGAGTCCCTCTATCCCCAGAATCCCAGTGCCCATTCTCATACACCTTGTTCAGGGACCCATTTGGAACAGTGAATCACAAACAAGGTCAAAGCTATCATCACAGCGTCATACACTTGCCAAACTTACCAATCTCCTTTTAGGTTTAATGAGGGGCCTGTTCTGTCCGTTCATCTTATGGTAAAGGCCACATGCATTACACAGGTAATGTCCCGTTCCATCTCTCCTCCACAGTGGGGTGGAGGTAGCTCCACAATTTACACACTCTCGTCCCTCTGAAATCAGGGAGAAATGGGAAAGCAAAACATCACTGGCGAGCCAGGAATCAAATGCACGAATCAATATCTCATCAGCTCACGTCCAGTCACATCATGCTCATTTATTTCAGAATTTCCTACTGTCCAAACCATAGGACAGGAAATCCATGTAACCGACAAAGGCGCATGGTGCAGACACTGTCAAATTAAGCTGGAGATTAGAAGTTTTTGGTGTTCCACCTTCAGCTGTTTCCAAATTCTTCCTCCTATTAACGCTCCCATGTTGTTCTTTTGCAATTAAATTGTGATCTCTAGACAAAATAAAAACTGGTGACTCTGTTTATTCTGTTTGGGTTGGGGGGGTGGGGTGTGGAGGCCAGGCTAAAACACACGAAGTGAAATGATGAATTGTCACCTTTAGTTCAGAAAACATATTAATTGTGGAAGATTCAATCAGGAGCAGGTGGACATGGTTTGGAGGAGCCAGTGTTGGACTGAACTGGACAAAGTTAAAAATCACCAGGTTATAGTCCAACAGGTTTATTTGGAAGCACTCGCTTTCAGAGCGCTGCTCCTTCGTCAGGTGGAAGTGGGGAAGGGGATTAAACCGATTTCTACCAATACGGCGGGCTGATTAAACCCGTGAAATCAGCATTTGTTATCTCTAGAGCCAGAATCAAACCAGGCCAACGGTGCACTGAATTTGCCATGATTTGGAGATGCCGGTGTTGGACTGGGGTGGACAAAGTTAAAAATCACACAACACCAGGTTACAGTCCAACAGGTTTAATTGGAAGCGCTAGCTTTCGGAGCGACGCTCCTTCACCTATCACCTGATGAAGGAGCGTCGCTCCGAAAGCTAGCGCTTCCAATTAAACCTGTTGGACTATAACCTGGTGTTATGTGATTTCTAACTCTGAATTTGTCAAGGCGATTGGTTAAAAAAAAAGTTCACTCGCCATTTCTGTCGCTCGTATTTGTCGTCTGGCTACATCCTCAACGTTTACTCAATCAACTGAATGACTAGCATTTTTAAAATTTCCCTCCACATCCCCCCCCCCCCCTCCAAAAAAAAGAGAACTGTAAATGAACACACAATGTAGTCTCCTTGCTTTAAGGGGAAGTTGTGTTTGTCCAAGAGCAACTTGATACAGTATTTAAGGCGGAGGATGCGAGGCGCTAATGGACAGGTTATACCCTGGAAATATTACGCTTTATTTACATAAGATTTAGCCGACGTGATGACAGTAAACGTGACAGTGGAGACACACACACACACACACACCGGCCCAGAGCGTGCCCTGTGGAATCGAGCCTCTGCCAGAGATCCGAATATTTCAGTAGGTTCCAACTGTCTGGAACCACTCCCATTATAACCCCCCACACCCTCCCCGTTGTGACAGATTCACGGTAGCTTGAGCTGTCCCTTGCAATCATTTGCCCTTCCAGAATCGCCAAACCCAAATTTCAAATTATTGGCAGTGAAAACACATCCTTGACTTCCAGGTCGAAGACAGTTGTATTTTTTAAAGCAATTTTTTTTTTCAGTTCAATTCGCCAGGAATGGGACTTATTTTTTTAAACTGAGGTCCAATGCTATCTGTACTAATTTCAGAAACAAACTCAGCAACTCTGGAGATCTGAAGGTGGCTCACTGGATACAGAACGTTAACCCTGTTTCTGTCTGTCCACAGATGCTGCCAGACCCGCTCAGCCTCTGCAGCAACTTCTATCCTTGTTTCAGATTGTCAGCAGCCGTGCTTCGTTGTTTTATATTTGTATAAAAATCTCAGGTTCTGTAACTCCCACTGTTTCATATCTTGTTTTCAACTACAGTATCGCTCGGAGCAGCGTGCTTTTGGGACGATGGATTTTGTGCAGCCCAGCAAAGCTAAGAGGAAGTTCCAAATCAACTTGTTTAAAAATCTGATTGAAATACACGGAGCGATATGGTTGAGACAGGCCTGGGTGGAAACCAGACCAGAATCTACCGCCATTGAAGAATAAAAGTAGCTGACGAAAAAGTATTCCTTTCGTGACTTTTTTTTTGTGAGTGAAATTGCTTTCTCTTTACCAATCGGTCACACACAAAATTATATCTCCCACCTCCCCACATCTGACCCTCCTGTGTGTTAAGAAATGTATCCAATTACTATCATTTCACACCAACAGAAACAAAAGCAGTTTCACATTTTTCAAAAAATAATTATACGAGCTGGAAATGTGATGGCTCAGAGAGTGCACACTGGAAACCAGATCTGTGTCTGAGGGATGAGCGGCCTTTTAAGGATCAGGACAGTTTATGTTGGAGGGAGCGGGCGGGGGTGTTGTTTGGGGGGGTTCAGGTCAGGTTGGGAATCGGTCCGATCATTCCCTTGAAGTGATTTGGCGTTTGAGACCCTCCGGGATACAGTCAACGGAAGAGAAACTGACTGGGCTCACACGGATCAGTGACAGACAGTGAGCACTAAACGGAACAGAAACCGAGTCTGATTTAACAAGGAGGGGGTTTCTGGGAGAGGTGGGGGGGGGGGGTGGCGTGTCCAAACACTCGGTTCTTAATAATGACCCCCCAGTCCCTTCCAAGTTGTGAAACTTTTAATCGAACTAGACGGCGATTTCTTTAATGATTTAAGGCCTGTCATTACTCGGACTGGAAAAAAAACGACTTAATATTCACTGAGGAATTTTTAAAGGTTTAATTTTAGAAATTTAGGAGCCCCCATCCCCGCCCCTCCACACACTGAAAACGAGATGCAAAAATTCAATTAAAATGTTCCGAATCGCCTTTTTTCTCTTAAGATTAGTTTATACAAACCTACTTTGTGTCAATATTATTTTTAAAAATTAAACAGTAATATGGTCTTCTTTAAACTACTCCAGTTCTGTTAAGTTTCTGATAGCGTAGGTTAATTATAAACTGTACGCCAGTAAAAGGAGAGAAATAGAGTGGGATATTTAAGCTGAAATAGTCAAATTTCATCTATTAAATTCAAAGTATTTTAATTTTAAATATGTGTATATTTTTTTAAAAAACGCTGGAAGATTAACCCGTGACAATGGGTGAAAGATATTTAAACAAAGTTTATTTTAAGATAGAATTTTTTTTTAATGTTTGCCACCCACTTAAAAAGGTACTTGCTTACCGGCACATGACCGTGTTTTGCTCCTGGATTTAGGTGTGAAATTAGAGGAGGCGCCGGCTAGCAGACCGCTTGAATGGAAGAGATTGCCGCTGTAATCGTGGGCACCGTGAACATAGGCAGGGTAGGTAGGGAGAGGGTGGTGAGTGGAAGCTGCACTCGCTCCAAGCGATGGTATAGAAGTTCTAGAACATTCCAGTTTCATACCCTCAGCCATAGACACATGATACTTAATGGATCCCTTATCATCTTGCCGACCTGCTGCTGCCGCTGCCGAGCTGGAGGGAGACACCGAGCTGTGAGCGCCCAGATCCGGCGATACGTCCTTGGGCGGTGTGGGTGGGAAACTGAAGAGGTGATGGGGGCTGGAGTGAGCTGCTGCCGCCGCTGCCGCCGCTGCTGCTGCTGCCGCCTGGGACAGGGACGGTGTGGAGCCGCTGCCCGGGTACACGGTGATGCCGCTCGGGCCGCCTGGGTGCAGGGCTCCCTTGCTGAACGGGCTGACGGTCCAAGCCGCGCCGTTGTGGTGATGGTGGTGGTGAGCCGCGACCAGCGCCTTCCCGCTGTCCAGCCACGACAGCCCGGGACTGTGCAGGAGGTGAGGCCGGCAGACCTGGCCACCCGTCAGGCGAGCTGCAAACAATTTGTGAGACATTCCCCGGCGTTAATGTCGATGTGTTCTGTTTCGCTCAATAAACGCACCCAGCCAACATCCTCACCCAAATCAAAAACTTCTAAACTCCACACAGGCAGAGAGAGAGAGAGAGAGGAGCTGACCTAGAGCCACCCGTCCCCAACCCCCTTCCCCCTCACCTTCAAACCGAAAGATTATTTTCCACAACCTGAGAAAATCTAATATCTCTTTTTTTTTTGATTTCATATCCGGGAAGTAGACGGTTTTGTTCGCCTGTTCTCTCTCTCTCTTCCTCTCCCACACAGCCCCCCCCCCTTTCTCTTGTTAACAATTTTGCGAAACCCCGGGGAGGATTTACAACTAACAAAAACACACACAAACTCGCCCCCTCCTCCTGCTTTTATCGATGACCAGCTCAGAACAGTGAAACGTATCGAGGAAATTAGGTACTTCGGATGGAAATCAAGGCACGGGTCGCGTCTTTGTCAGGGGAGGAGGAGGAGGAGGGGGGCTGTTAGTTAGGGAGGTGTTCAATAATAATGTTTCTCACCGTGGGCTTGCCGGTATGAGACGGTGGCTCGGGCGTGCGGAGAGTTGCTGTAATAAGGAGAGACCGGGCTACCCTGGCTGTCGAGATGGTTAAAAAACACATCGACCTCATCCGGGGGCAGCAGCTGACTGGGTTCCATGTAGTTGTGAGAAAGGTTCGGGTGGGATTCCGGGTGTTGGCTGTTCAGGACGGCGTGATGGCTCATCCAACGAGACTGTTCTGCAGCCACTTCCATAGCCTCTTCCAAAATGGGTCACACTCTCTCTCTCCTTATTCCTTTTTTTTTGGGGGAGGGGGAGAAGGTGAGGGAGGGAAGGAAGGAGGAGGAGATGGGACTTTTTTTTCAAAGTTAAAGCAAAACTGAAACTCTTTGGACGGGCCGAGTGGACTTGCTGCCTCACGATTTAACACGGAGTAACTCGCACCTGCAAGACAAACCGAGAGAGAGAGAGAGAGAGCAGTTAGTTCACAAACAGCTAAACTACAACAGAGAGAGAGAGAGCCAGGCCGATAAACAAATGCATAATTTGAACAAGATATGTTAATAAATACTCACACAAGTTTTGGAAAGTTTAACAAGTCCGGACTGCTAACAAAATAGTCCCCCCGCTCTATAATCTTGTGTTGCTGCAATCGGTTTATAGGGAGAGGGAGACACAGAATGAGAGACAGAATGTATTAAGGGGCGCTGGGCGAAAGGCTGATAAAATGCAAAGCATCACTGGGTTTTGTGTTCCTGAAACCATTCCATGCCTCACACTGGCGCCAAGGAGCCCAGTCTGGTCCGTAAACATAGTGTGAAACACCCGTCAATAATAACGACAGGCAGCCAATGAGAGAGGGCGAACTGTAGGGAAGCCAGCTCAAGACCTCATTGGCTCTCAGAGAGAAAGAGAGAGAGACACACACACACACACACATATATATATATACAAACAATAATCTGTATGTTTACAACTTCAAAATTAAACAAATCTTCTACTGCCACCATGAAAATAAACCAAACCATAAACCCAACCGCGTGGTTTTGATAAACCGGGTAACTAAGTCATTCTGTTTATCAACATCTTTTCCTTAAACAGAGACGGGTTTAAAGAATTAATTAAATAGGTTTTGTTTGTTCAATACCTGCAATTGTTTGTAACTTTATTAAAGTACCCTGTAGCAGAGTGGCAGATTAAACATGAAGCGGGCTGGGGGTGGGGAGGAGGGGCGTCATTGTAACCCACTTTTACAGGTTCGATTGAATTAACTTTTGTCAACAAAGCCACATAAAGTGCGCACTTGCAGACGGAGTCGGGACACCAAATGCCTCCAGGGTCTCTCTCTCTCTCTCTCGCCCTGTTAGTCTTTTTGCATTAGTTTTGCCAGGGGTTGGGGGTTAAGGCAGTGTGTAATTGGGTAATGGGAGGGACTCCGTTTAATACAAGCTACAGAGTCACATATCCCGCCACCCTGACGCCGACGGTCTGACGTCATCTATCTTGCAAAAATTTAACCAGGAAATGAACATTTTCTCTACCCCCCCCCCACCAACCCCCAATCCTCACTATCTCCCCCTTCCCTTCAAACATAAAAATTTTCTTGTGGGGGGGGGTGGAAGGTAGTCTCTGGGGATTGGAACGAGTAAAACGAGGCAGGAATTGCAAAGACTATCATCGGAATCTCGCCTTATATTTTTGTCCCAAACCTGCCGGGGGTCAAGGTTTAGCGACTGCGAGGGGGGGTGGATTGTGCAGGGAGTCAGTTGGGAGCAGGGTCTGCAGTCTACTCTTGTGTGAATGTGCTTCGTCCACAGTTTCCATTTAAAACAGCCGCACGGTTATGCGTTACTAGTGACATGAAAGACTTCAGAAAGCACTCTGTGAAAATGTTTCCATCTCCTGTTAAAAAAAACTCTCTCCCTGCTAATTTACCCCCCCCCCCCCAGTATTGCTGAATAATTTCTAAGCGCGTCTCGTGTGTTGAACACGGTAGATATAAAAATGTGGGCAGAATTAGAATTCTGGAGATAGCGAGCTGATATTTCGAGCAGTCAGTTTTGTGGATTTAAAGTCACGGAAAAGCAACGATTGAATTCGATTGCGACTCCCTGCGCTGACGCTGAACGAAGTGGCCACAACCTGGATTCTGAAATGGTTCAAAGTGGGGAAACGGACAGGAATCGGAGCGAGGGAGAGAGAGAGAGAGAGAAATCGCTGTCTTTTTTTAAACGGCAAATTCATTTCCCAATCTCCCGAACAAATCAAAAATCTAAAAAACTGCGGATGCTGGGAGTCTGAAGCAAAAGTACTGGAGAATGGTTACCAGACGCAAAAGGTCCTGTTTCTCCCTCTCTCTCTCTCTCTCCACGGATGCTGCCAGACCTGCTGAGTTTCTCTCAGCAATTTCTGTTTTTTTGTTCTTCAGTTCCCCCGCATCTAATTTAGTTGCGTCCCCGATGTGAGCCGAGTACCATTTCAAAATGATCTTCCATCCTTCCCGAGCGGGCAGTTTGCTGTGTGAAACATCAACGATCTCTCTATGATCCAGGAATTCCTTTCGCCAACACTAAACTCGCTGGAGCCCTAATCAGATCCGCAATCATTTCGTGCTTATTTGGGGGAGAGATGTGTATTTAGTGTCCACGTGTAATTAGTAGTGAACTGCCCCGCACCATTGTCGAAACAAGAGACTCCGATGTAAAAAGTTTAAATTCACATCCAGGCGTTATCAGTTCAACTGGGGTCCTGGGGAAAGCGGTCAGTTTGTGAACAAGGTAACTGAGTTTACCCCCTAACCCCCTCTCTATGTATCAGTGGGCCCAGCTGCGTGTTTGAAAGTAGGAGGAAGAGGGAAGGTAGAAAGGGTAATATTCCCATTGACTGGAGGGTCAATGTCCACAGAGAGAGAGAGAGACTGGTCTAAGATGATCGGTCAAAGAAGCAGCGGGAACATGAGGACTGGTTCAACAAAAACAGTAATTAAAGCAGCGACCTGCGGGCCTCCGGAATACTCTGAACAAGATCGTCCAATAACATTAAAGAATTTGATCAATTTCTGACTGGGAGGAAGGCCGTGAGGGGACAAGGAAAGAGTGGGATTGACTGATCATCCCTTTCAAAGGGCCAGCACTGTTTCGATGGGCCGGCTGGCCTCTTGCTCTGCTCTACCGTGTCATACTCTCTTCAGCATCTCCCGACTGGCTCTTTTTCACTCAACACTAAAAAGGCCAGAAGCAGAAACCAAAGACACATACAATCCTAACTGAGAGCTGACGGGAGACGGAATCTTACGCGTGTGTGTCCCCCCCCCAGTTCTCCACGTGGAGGGGAAACAGGGATAACTGGGATATCAGACAGGGCCATAAAACATTCAGATTAAACTAACAATTCATCCAACTGCCCCGGCTCTCCCTGTTCGCTGTTACTCCCTGTATCTACTTTGATCCGACTGAGACAAAAGCAGTTTTTGATTGCTCATGTTTGGCGTGAATTTTGGGAGATTTCTGAGCGTACGAAATGTGCTCATTTCGGAAAAGCTCAGCGTTTCACTGAGCAGGGCTCCGCGCATCCTGATCATTCAAGTCGCTTCTTAAAACATCAGAATAAAACTAAAGATGTAAGGCAGAGTGTAGCAGCGAGACTCGGGCAAATTCATTTAAACCTCGGCTTTGGAGAGCGTGTTACCTTGCCTGATCCCTCACACATTCCGTACTAAATCCTGCCAGTTACCCTGAGACTGAATTTACACCGTTTTATTAATGAAAAAAAGGAACGAACTATTTTATTTTACCTAAAACTAAATCAGAAAATGCTAGGAATGCTGAGAGTATGTTCAACAGAGACGATTGTGTACAGGCTGGATGGACTTAATTTTAAAGGAGACAATGCTGTTTGAAAAGGGACTGAGGATAACATTGGAAATGAATTTTAAAAGTAGATCACCGGTGGATGTAAAGGTACAGTTTTATACCAAATGACCCCGCTTTCACCTTTAGGATGTCTGTCTGTGTGTGTGTGTGTGGGAGGGGGTGGCTTTTGTTCCCTCTTCAAAGACACACACAGAGCTCTTAAAACTAACCCCAGAACCGTGTTACAGTTAACACACCAGGGAATCTGTCTAACTATTCCTTAGCACTGATCCCCCCCGCCCTAGGTTAACCCGTAACCAAAATGTTTCAGTCCCTTCATCCCGGGAGTGAACGGACCGTTAAAGCGGATTATCCAGCATTACCCGGTCCAAGTATCTGGACTGCACTCCGCATCTCCCCCCCCCCCCCCCCACCCCTTCACCCGGCACCTAACCCTTCCCGAAATTCATGTCAATTGCAATTCCACGCCGCGAACCTTCCAAGGTTAAAAAAAAACGTGTTGAAAGTAATTTACACGCAATTTTAATCTGGGGGCGGGGGAGGGGGGAACGGAATATTGAACAAATCAACTCGGATTAATCTCGCTGTGATTTTCCGTTGTCCGCCGCTTCAGAGGAAACGGAAAATCGAGGGAATTCTGTGGCAAAGGGGGGAGACACACACACACACAGAGACACACAGAGACACACACAGAGACACACAGAGAGAGAGAGAGAGAGACACTCACACACATAGAGAGAGAGACACACAGAGATTAAACCTCCTGAAGAACAGATAAGGTTCCAGTTTGTTCCACACTTCGATAAAATATTTGTAAGCTTAACTTTTGTTTTAAACTTGAAATAAACTTCAGCCCGATATGTCAGATCCCACTCTCGCTCCATAAACCCTAAAATAACCTCGCTGTTCATACCATCCTGAATTAATCATTTCCATACGTTTTTATTAATAAACGCGGTTTATATGAATACGGACGCGGTGATTTAAATTGTTGAAGTTATTATCAATCTGGATCATATTTTTTTTATCTTTGAAAACAGAAAAGGCTTAACACTTGTTTGGTGCAGTTTGTGTTGTTTTAAATTAATGTTTTATGCACAGTGCATTCAGATTTTGGTTCTCAAAGACTCAGAATAGCTTGATCGGTTTTGTTACTGGTCGCGGGTATTTAAGAGATTAAAATCTATTTAACTTGGGAAAGCTACAGCCGCTGCAGCGTTCTCTGGTCAGTCAGGTTACGAGCGAAGATGTAAATTGTGCGATAGTTAACCCTAAGCGTTATTATCGCCGTAAAATGTTAACCTTTGGTCCAGCGTGTATCTTATAGAGCCGGACCTGCGAGCTAGCAGGAAAGGTGAGTTTTAAATCTCGCCACCCTCCTCCGGATCAGTGGCATTTTAAATTGTCAGCCTTCTCTAGTGTGTGAGTGATAAAACGGTTTGAATTGAGTGACTGACCTTTCTTGTTAGGCGGTGAGGCGCGGGGGCTGATGCAGGCGATGTCTCTCTCTCTCTCTCTCTCTCCGTCCTAGGCGAAGTCGCACTGAATGCAGGCACTCCTCCCGGGGGCTGGCTGTTGGACTTTGAGGGTTTAATGATCCCGGCCCCAGCGCTGGCCAATGAGCGGCGGACTCAGGTGGACCAAAAATTCAGACACGTACCGCTCTGCTCAACACCAGCTCTTCCGGGTTACACTGCAACACAGACATTCAGGTGAAACCCGCATGTACCCGCTTCTGTAACAGAATCTAACAGCCTCAGTATTTACACAGGGTCCCATACCCATCATAGTACGCAGCCTGCTCTCGCTGTGAGCAGACTTCATCCCCAGCAATAAACACACACACACACACACATAGACACACACACACACAGACACACACACATATAGACACACATACAGACA
>NC_057727.1:3176048-3183864 GCF_004010195.1 Chiloscyllium plagiosum
CACACTCACAGAGACACACACATCTCTCTCACAGATACACAGGCACACTCATACACCTCACGTACACAGACACACACTCACATACACATACACATACAGACACACACACCCTCTCTTACACTGTACAAAATCTTCAACACGCATAATCCATACAACCCTCCACCAACACAGTGTAGGATGCCTGACAAACACGCAGTGGGTATCACAGACATGATTCTGCAAGAAAGTGTTGGGGTCGAATATCAGTTCTACTTAAAACATATTTGTTGAGTAAGCTATTTTAATATTTCTCAAACTCCACAGTATAAACTTCCAAGCTTCGTGTGTGGCGCACAGATTAACCCTGTTACAGAGTTAAACACAGCAAACACACAGTTACACAAAATGACACACAGTCACAGAGATACACAGATGGTTACATACAACACATCCAGTGTTAAACACAGTCACACACGGTCTAAATATCACTGAATGGACACAAGGAATTGACTTTCGTCTCCTTTTCAACAAGCTGTAACCCAAGCATTTATTTTCACGGTTACACAGGAGTAATTTCACGCAGTTAGACACAGTAACACAGTTACAGAGTCAAACAGAACCACGCACACAGTCACGCAGAGTGAGCCAGTTACAGGCACGGACCCACACAATCACATATTCACAGGAATTCACAAACCGTCACACATATTTACCATCAAACACAGATGTATGTACACAGTCACACACACAAAGTCTACATCATTATAACACTTTGGGGAAACCTAATGAGTATGAAAAGGCCCGGAGAGGCATAGATAGATTAACTATTTGTATGGAAGAATAACAATTGTGATTGTACTAATATTATGTTTTTTTTGTTAGACCCCGGGATAAGTGCATCTCACAACGTAACTATTCCCCCGTTCCCTACCCGCTTCCTTCTAGTGAATTTGTAAAGCTCTCATGCAGAGGTGAGTGCTGGCCGTACTGTCCCCTCCAATGTGAGCCGCTTGATGAGTCCTTTATCACTCCATGGACCTGCCCATCAATTAGATATATACAAACCACAACACTGTGTAATTTGGGAGGAGGGAAGCGGGCGGGATTAAGGTGCAACCGCTAACGGGTAGAAAGTCAGGCAGAGAGAGGGGGAGGGGGGGGGGGTTGGTGAGAGGGAAGCTGACCCAGTCCAATGTTTTAACAAAGAAAACCAAAAAAAAAATTGTTCCCCAAAAACGTTTTGTGGTGTATGAAATAATTACACATTTTAAAACAAACTGCAGTCCTTCTGAATGTTTATACCCATACATGTCTCTCTCTCTCACTCTCTCTGACTTGGACTGAACTGCAGTGCACTCACTGGCGTATAAACACCTTTTAACTGATGCCACACTGCAACTTATTAGCTGCAATTTTAAACTGTTTCCTCAAGGTGCTTTCTCTTATTCTGCCCCTTCGACCTTTCACTCGCGTATCCTGTGTACACCCGCCCGTTTTACAGTGAACCCACCCCCCACTCCCCCAAAAAAAACTGGACTAGGGAGAATTGGGAATTTTATTAGATTTCACTTTCTCTTTGAAATAATACAGGACAGTTTAAAAAAGGACAGGGGCTGAGAGGTACCTGAGAGAGGTTGTGGGAAGGTGTGGGTTAGTGATGGAGGAAGGGGCTTTCCCTCCAAGGTCCTAGTTCCGATGACAAATAATGCAGTCTCGACGAATTCAGCAGAGTTTCTCCCAAATCATCGAGAATTGAGTTATCTCAGTTCCCGCCGCCCTAAACCCTAAATAATTCACCTACATCTAACCTGAGGTTACGTTTTTAGATGGAACTGATATATTTCCTTAAATTTACCTCTGTTTGGGGTGGGGGTTTGTGGGGTATGGGGGAGATGCTAACAGAGGGGGCAAATTAATAACACAGGCGCCTCTCAGCCATGCAGCGCCCCGGTTAAATGTTATATTTACGGTTTTAAGAGCGATATTCAATATTACAAAGCCAGGTTTGTAGTTTGAGATGCATTGGTAGGTTATAGCGCTTATTTTGGCTGCGGGGCGGTTCAGATCGCGGGTCGCTCTCCCCCCCCCCCCACCCCAGTCCCTTTAAGCTGTTTAAATCTCTCGCCTTCTCTGAATGAAAAGGATCAGGGACTGGTTGCTATTACAAAGATATCCATATTCTGACAGCGGGCAGCAAGCGACATCTCATTACTTAAAATAAACGGAACCTGCTTGTTCTATTCTTTTGTCTTTTGTTTTAGGGTTTGCCAGTGGCCAGTGATCTGACATTGCACTGCAATTGTTTTTTTTTAAAAAAATCCGGAGTCAGATTGCAACAAAAGATTCCTCATTTTCAGCCGCTCTAAAGAAAAAAAAGAAATGTTGATTGAAAATGCAAAGCTGTGTAAAGCTGAGGCACGGGACTGGGCGGCGGGATGGAGTTACCGAGCAGGTGCAGAACGCTACAATCCCAGAGCCAAGAAGATGACAAAATACATCTCCATATAGTTCTCTTTCTCTCTCTCCTTTACTCCTCGCACCAGAGGAAGCGATTGATAAGAGTCTCTCTTTTTTTTATTATTAGCCCTTATTAAAATATATCATTTCGGTCAGGCATTTTGCTCTTGTGAATTTACATTTTAATTTTTATCCAATCGGACTGGACTGCAATTCTCTCCGTGGGTCCAGATCTTGAGAAATGAATTTTGTTTTTTTAAAAAAAAGGTGTATAACGGTGGTATTAACGCGTCCAGGGACCATTAGGAATTATAACGGATCATACAACCTCCCATACCGCAGGAAACACTGAATGCGCAGTGCGGAAAATTCTGAAGAAGGGTCACTGGATTCGAAACGTTAACTCTGTATCTCTCTCCGCCGAGACTGCCAGACCTGCTGAGTCTCTCCAGCAATTTCTGTGTTTGTTTAAAAATTCATCAACTCTGGTGGGCTACAATAATCTAAGACCCTACACAAAGTGGACAGAAAACTGTTGAACGCTGCATTTCTCTGTTTGATCGAGCGTTCTGTCTCTCCAAATAATCCGTATTATTTCCAGTTATTCATAACCAAAGCGGTAGAAACCGAATATTCACGAACACGCCGAAAGACGCATTCAGTTAGTTTGCTTAGTTTTCCCCCTGTGTACTGCAACTATATAACTGAATTCGTTTCATTTGGGGTTGGGTCTGTCTGAGGTGAGAGTCACAATTTATGTTCCTGGTCTCTAATTGGCTGTATTTATCGCTAATTTATTATTGCCAATTTGAGTTTTGTTACAATTATATCAAAATATAAATAAATATGCGGCTTGTTGTCCATCTTAGTCCCACTGCCTCTTGACGATACCCAGAAAAGGCTGGTTGTATTTTTACTTTCTGGAAATGCTAATCACTCTATACCACAGTTCATTCTATTTAAAATCAAATTAATCGCTTTCCGTGGGGTTTCGGTAACTGGCTTTCCTTTTTTTTTCAATTCCCCACCCACGTATTGTCACTAATTATCAGCCTGGATGGTTCTGAGACCCCCATTCGCCTCCTCCCTTGTTCTTTGGCCAGTCCATGTGCAGCTGTCCCGTCCAAAGCGAATAGACCCTGACCATTAACTCCCAAACACGCAGTCAGCCAGGAATGGAGTGTTAGCGTTGAAAAGGCGAACCGCCTGAAAATACACACACACATACACTCACATACACTCGCAAACTCAGGGGGCTGCCAAGACGTCAGGGAAAACCAGAACCTGGCAATAATTCCAGATTCACCTCTCCCATCCCCCCATTCCCGTCTCTCCTGATCCTCATTCAAAGATATTATTTTATGTAAAAGGACAGTCTCGGGAACTAGGCGCGTTTGAACAGAGGCCTGTCCTGTTGCCATTGGCAGTGCACCATGGCAATGGGGGCAAGCCGTGCTCATCCTCTCTCTCTCTCTCTCTCCGTTTGCAGCTTTTGTTCATTCTCTGCCACTCTGAGACACTCGACTTCTTTTCAAATTTCAGGTGAATTGAAACGCGACGGGGAAAGTAGCGGCGGAACCCTCCGCCAACCCACCGAGCAAGCTTCCCGTCCGGGTGTATCGCAAACAAATAGCAAATAAACAGAATCCGTACACAGCCAGGTATACAGCGCATTGTACAGCCTCGTACAGAATCAGGTACACACAGGGTCAGGTACACCAGGGTCAGGTACTCACAGGGTCAGGTATACACAGGGTCAGGTACACACAGAGTCAGGTACACATAGGGTCAGGTACAGACGGGGTCAGGTACACACAGGGTCAGGTATACACAGGGTCAGGTATACAAAGGGTCAGGTATACACAGAAGCAGGTACTCACAGTGTCAAGGTATGCACAGGGTCAGGTACACACAGGGTCAGGTATACACAGGGTCAGGTATACACAGAAGCAGGTACTCACAGTGTCAAGGTATGCACAGGGTCAGGAATATGCAGAATCAGGTACACACAAGGTCAAGTATACACAGAAGCAGGTACACCCAGGGTCAAGTACACACAGGGTCAGGAACACACATAGAGTCAGGTACACAGCCTGGTCTGGAGCCCAATACACAGCTCTCGACAAACATCGATATAGCAGCTTGCTGGTACACATGATTTAGTATATACAGCATGGACACCAAAAAATATAAACAACTACTTCTGTATTCTTTACTGATGCAGGTATCCTGACCCTCTAGAACCCATTGAGTATGTCATGTTTCTCTAAGGTACAGTTCCGAATATTTTGATTTGATTCTTTTTGACTTTCCTTTTTATCTTTTTGATTGATTCCCTACAGTGAGGAAACAGGCCCTTCGGCCCACACCGACCCTCCGAAGAGTAACCCACCCAGGCCTATTTTTTTTTAACCCCTGACTAATTCGCCCTGACCTGCACATCCTTGGACTGTGGGAGGAAACCGGAGCACCCAGAGGAAACCCACACAGATGCGGGGAGAATGTGCAAAGCTCACCCGAGGCTGGAATCGAACCCGGGTCTGTGGCGCTGTGAGGCAGCAGTGCTAACCACTGAGCCACCGTGACTTGATTTATTCAAAATAAAATGATACCAAAATAATTTGAACTATATGTTAGAGATACATAGACAGACTCAATAGCTTCTAGGAGGACAAAATATAGCTCGTTGGTTTGTACGCAGCTCTGTATATAACCCACGGGATCCTGTGCTCACAGACTGGTACAGGGCTGGTCATATTCAATGTATACACATTATTCTAAATCATATGCCGAATGTACGGTATATAAATCTGTACAATACATACGGAATAATGAAAAGCTTTGTAAACATCGCCATCAAATACAATTCCATATGCTCGACTTGCAATACATGATCTATACAGAACATAGAAGGTAACAAGTGAATTAGAAATGTATAAAAACACCGTATATCAAACACATACTCACCTTCTTTGTATATCATATCCTATACATCATGCTCTGTTAACGACGCTCGTGCCGCCAAGATCTGGTTTCGTTTAAACAGACATTAAGATTTGAAAAAAAAATCACCCAAAGTTCTAAGCACGCAGTCGGCTCCGTGAGTCTTATTTAGAGGCGACAAAATGCAGCGAGATTATATTGGCCGAGTCAACCTGAGCCCGCTCTGCACAGCTCATTAATCTACCAATATCGGAGTTAAGTTTAAATAGATATCCCTCAGAATCTCCCTCCAATAAATCGAAATTAAACATTTCAGACGGGAGGGGGCGGGCCCCACATTGAAGGGAGGTGTTTGTCTGTCTGTGGGGGTTGGTGGGGAGGGAGAGAGAAAGCTCCGGTGTAAAATGGGATTTGAAAAAAATATAAACGGCATTAACATCAGAATGAACCAGAATCAGAAAATAAATATTAATCACAGATCAGGGAGTGAAATTGCCAATAAAACTCATCTTTGTAATGCTATAATTCCTGCCTGTCTTTAACACCACGGTTCTGGAGAAAGCTCCTTGATGTTAGAACGATAAGGTGTTATCAGCAATTCACAGTCATATGCCCACAGTCCGTACAACAGGACTTTAATTAATCTCAAAATCTGAGGCGGAGGTAACATCAGATAATTCCACATGATTAATATAGGACGGTAGCAATTTTCACAAGAAATGAAATGAACCAACAGGGATTGCGATTCCAGTAATTCTAGAGTTTAAATCTCACATGGTTATAATTTACAAACTTGATGGGTAACAATTTAACTGAATTAAATGTTTTAAAACTCGCATCACACTTGTCGAGTGATATCTTTTTATGAAATCAGCGATGTTAATATTCATTCAGGGTGGGATTAAATTGATATACTTGAAAATATATTATTTTGAATAAATTAATATTTTGCTGTTTATGATCCAATTTTACCCCGCGTGCTTTAAAGGATGATTTACTTTGAAAGTCGTTTCGTTTTGGTTTCAGTGAAAGGAAGGAAGCAGTTTCAAATTATTACAGATATTTAACGCTGAAAGATTCTCAACTAATTTCCTCCAAATGTTACAAACCTAATAAACATTACAAACAACAAATATGCCAACAAAAAGCAAGTATTGCAAATACTGTAAGCATCTTTGAACGAAATATTGCCCCGTGCTAGTGATTTAATCTGATCGAATAGATTTCTAAACAGCCAGTTTTGTTTTTTTTTCTTTAATCGACCGGAGTTTGATCGATATGGGAAATAACTAAAATCCCCTTCCCCCAACTCCAGCCTGTCTTCAGTTTAATTCCATGGAATGACAATACAATATCATTCTTGCTACGTCTCTATATCCCTCTGCCCGGGGTAGGCGACAGGGAAAATAAATTAGTTTTTTTTTAGAGAAAACAAATCAAAACAACACACAAATTAACACCCTAATCGTAATGCCTGCATCCAGAGGGCACTCACTTTAATAAAATACACAAGTCCATATGTATCCAGACAGGCATATATATATATATATATATATAAACTCATTTCCACGTGAGCTCCGCTCTCATTAATACAGAGTAATTTTTCATTCCTAGAAAACTAATCTTTTATTATTCCCCCTCCCCCCAATAGGGGACAGACCATAATAAACAGGCGAACCCTTATCTCGGAGACTCACAGTGTTGGTGTGCCGCCGCTGATCATTCGGCGAAGACACAGAGTTAGATTGCCTTCAATCTTATATGAGATAAATGTGCCCTTATCTCCCTCTCACAGATTATCAACCTTTCAATTTGCTTCCTGCGTCTCTCCTTCTCTCCCCCGATTATCTCAATATCTCAGGCACCAACTAAACAGGGACAGCGTCCGCAGTTCAATTACTGACAGGTAAATCCAACAATTCTTCCCCCAGAGCTCTTGACATTAAACCCCGGCAGAAAATAAACCAGGACACGATGCTGAGCCGAACCTTCTTATTAAAGTCCAGCCTCACCCATTACACTAGACAATATGTATCTGACATTCCAAGGTGATTTTCAAATAAGGGAGTGAATTCATTCACGTGCTTTTATTTTGTCTCCAGCGAGGCATCAAGATGTGAAATTGAGTGAAACTCCCGTGGGTTAGAAGATGTTTATAGCGTTCCCCCACCACACCCCAGACCGATGTTTGTAGCTGATTTCAATTCTTTATCCGAAAGCACGTTAATTATTATCGACTCTGAACTGAAGGGGTAAAAGAAGGAAGAGAATTCCACATATAGGTATCCCCGAGGGTTTGTTCCAATTTTACAGTCTTTCTCGACAAACATTTAACATTTCATTATATTTTCCAAGTTGTGTTTTTGTGAGTAACATTGGCTCGCTCGGTCTCTCTTAACCAGGGCTGGAGCTTCTGACCAATAAAGCTTGTTAATTC